>NW_003852430.1:13919022-13937867 GCF_000181295.1 Otolemur garnettii
CCCGCCACCTTAGGTGTATGTGGCTGGTGCCTTAGCCGCTTGAGCCACAGGTGCCGAGCCTATTCCAACATTTTTAGTACTTAAAATAATTATACCAGTGGCAAAACATACTATTTTCAAAAAATTTCAACAATATTTGGAAGGTAAAAAGCTCTTGATAGCATATCAGGCAAACTTTTTAAAATCAAACTATTTTAAGTGGCTCTTTACACACACACACATACATATATGTGTACATACACATAATGTATAAAATTTCAGAAATTATCTACTAAGGGAGGTAATTCACCTAAAAATTGTGAATGACATTTTTACATCAAAAAAATTAATAAGCTTATAATGTTTGGGATATTTATAAGGATTGTTACTGAGCTAAGAAAATATTCTATTTGCTATTGTACTTTGAATTATTCATAAGTGAATCCTTAATAGAGATATAATAGTTAATGTGAAATTGTGAATGAAAACAGATCTATAAAACTGTTTCCTTCATTGTCATTGGAGATTGGGAAATAGGGGTAGGTGGGAGGGGGCTAGGGGACGAAAAGTTACTTAATGGGTATATTGTATACTGTTCCAGTGATGGTTACATTAAATGCCCAGAAATTCATCACTATGCAATATATGTGTTTGACAAAACCGTACCTGTATACCTTAAATTTATAAAATTAAAAAATAAAATACAGCTTATTTCTAAACCTTATGGAAGGTATGGTTTTTTTAATATAAATTGAATGAGTAAGTAACAAAGATTTCCTTAAAATAGACTTTATAAATTTCTACAATTTTGAGATATTGGTTTTTTTCTCCTAGGGGGAACGATATATTTTTAACAACAAGAATCATTTACTGGAAGTACAAGATTGGTTATTTAATAATGTTAAAGTGAAATTTTAATCAGCACAGGTAAGAATATGACATTTCTTTTGCATTTAATTCATAATAGATTGGAATATTTGCAAAATTTCTGTGAAAAACTGTTTGAAGAACTGAGAAGGGGTCTGAGATTTTTGTCTTACTTGCAAACTAACAAGTTAGCCTGGCACAGTGCCATAGATGTTGGCAGGAGGCACAAGACTCATGTATCAAAGACAAGGATGGTTTATACTCAACAGCCAGAGCTACGGTACCAGGTAACATCTGCATATGAGTAGGTTATATTACAGGAGAAGAACCCTGAGCTAAGGTAACTCAAATCTTTATAATGGACAGTGAACATGCCTGACTTTTTCTTGGAGAGAGTCTTTGTCTTCATTATACAATATAGTAAACAAACCTGCCCCTTGTTCTTGTATGAGACACGTTTCTCACATCTAAGATTGTTTATTATAGAAACATCCTTGATGGCTGGGCACTGTAGCTCAGTGATTGGAGTGCCAGCCCTGTGCGTGCTTGGTTCAAACACAGCCGGGGCCTGCTTAACAAAAATATAAATAAATAAATAGAAGAAACATCCTTGAACAGATAGCCTGAACAAAGGCTGTCAATGTGTTTGCAAGACATGCAGAAACACAAGAGGTTCATGGAGAATTTCCTTCCAAAGGGCTAAGAAATGATTAAATTGCTTCTTAAAATATGTACTATTGATAAAGATGATTGTTACAGCATTTTTTTGCAATTGTGAAAAAATGGTAACTACTGAAATACTCAACATTAGGTGCTTTTTAAATTATAATGTGTTTGTAACGTAATAGTTAACAATTAAAAAATAATGTTATAAAACTACCTATATTAACCTAGATGTTTATTGAAAATATTAAGTGAAATAAACAGGAAATAAAATGTACATGTGGTTTCATCCCACATTTATAAAAAAATTGTACAAATGCACACACAAAGACTGTATACCAAAGTATATATATATATTTTTTTTTAATTTTTTTTTGGCCAGGGTTGGATTTGAACCCACCACCTCCTGTGTGTGGGGTCAGCGCCCTACCCTTTTGAGCCATAGGCGTCGCCCCAAAGTATATATTTCAATGGATGGAATTGTGAATGTTTTCTTTTTTGCTTATCTGTTTTCATTTAAAACAAAATACATGTCTTTGACCGAATGTGGTGGCTCACACCTATAATCCTAGCACTCTAGGAGGTCAAGGCAGGTGGATTGCTTGAGCTCAGGAGTTAAAGACCAATGTAAGCAAGAGTGAGACCCAATCTATACTAAAAATAGAAAAATTAGCTGGGTGTTATAGTAGGTGTCTGTAGTCCCAGCTACTTGGGAGACTGAAGCAAGAGGATTGCTCAAGACCAAGAGTTTGTTATTGCTGTGAGCTATGATGCCATTGTACTCTACCCAGGGTGACAGAGTAAGATTCTGTCTCAAATAAATAAATACATGAAAATAAATTTAAAAGAATGAAGAAAATACTCTTTCAAAATGAATACTTTTTAAGTTTTTGTAGTAAAGGAAGAAAGTCATTTAAGAACTCTTTCTTCACCTATGAAAGAAAATCTTTTTATGGATTTAACTGGGGATTCAAGAACATTTTCTTTTTGGCTCTGTAACTACCTTTATGTGCAGTGTCGAACCCGGGGAGAATATGTAGGTAGCTTAATGTTTTGTAAAGTTACTATCTTATCTAGAAGAGATCAAGAGTTTCTTTGATCTCAGTGTTCAGAAAAAAAGTTTCTTTTGGTAGTTTGTTATATTGTTTATCATCACATAAATATCAAGGAAACACATTTTAAAGAAAACACTCTAATAGGACAAATCTTAAATTATAGATGTGCTATTTAGTAAGCATAGATTCTGGTGCTGTTTCGTTGGGTTAGGCTGTTAGGTACACTGAAATGATTTGCTTCGTTTTCGTTTTCTACCTACGTATCATATTCTAAAATGTATTTTAGTAATATTTTTATAGGTTGGCATTTTTATTGTGCTTCTCACTTTTTCTTCCTTCTTTAATAAAGGTGCTGTTACCAGATTTGTATTCTGGGTATAAAGTAAAAATGACTGAAGTTCAAGCAATGGTAGAATTCTCTGTAGAGCTAAACAAGTTCTACAATGTGGATTTATTTCAGAGAGGGTATGTATTATGAAAATTATATATTTTAATATTTGGCATAAGGTGTACAGCCTTAATTTAAATTTAATTACACACTTTTGTTCTAGTACATATAAGGAAAATAAATTTAAGTGATTATATTCTCAGAGAAATTGTATTTGTTGAATAGATCTTTGGGAATTATTCACATGAATTTAATGATAATGCTAGGTATGTTCAACATGTGTTGATGAATTTGTGCAGGGCATCGAGAGGACTTTAATGAAAAATATGATCTTATTTTTGCTTTGTACTGTACTGTACTATAGTGGGAAAAAGCCTGCACTGTGGTGGGAAGAATAAGATAACCACATAAACAGCTAAATAGAAATACAGAGCACACATGATGAAGCTTTGTATTGTACTGTATATATGATATTTATATTGTATATATGGTAAGTGTGTATACGAAGTGCTTTAGGATTAAGAGCAGAAGGACATCTTTCTGGGTCATTACGTTAGGAAAGGCATTATGAAGGGATAGGAGCAAAGCATGGATAAGACTTGGATAGGCCCATGACAAAGGAAAAGGTCCTTTTAATTAGGGCAGATGAATTAGGTCTTGGAAATAGGAATGAACTTTTATTTTTAAGAATATTTAGGAGACTGGATATTTTCTAGGAGAATTGCAGAAGAAAAGTAGTAAAAAATGGCAAGATTATGTTTGTGAAAGACTTTTAATGTTTGGAGGTGAGTTACTACTAGTGATCTAGGTAACCATTGGTAGTTTTTAAGTAGAGATAAAATTATCACTGTTATTACAATAAGCACTTACGTGATGACAGTTACGATGTATTAGAGTGATGGTTGTCTAGGAGAAATAGAAGCGTAGGTAACAGTTTAGAAGCACTTACAGTGGTAACTCAAGATTTTTAAGTATGAAAGTATCTGTACTAAGAATGATCATAGTGGGGCTATGACTAACAGAAGAAGGAAGGGAGAGATTTTTTAATTTTTTTTGGCTTGGCTTTGCCATCTTGTTATAAAATAAAAAAGTTTAGCTGTGCTATACTGTGCTCCACATGGTCTTTCGTTCCTCAATAGGCCAGGCTGGCCTTGTTCTCACAGCAGAGGCAGGAGTCCAAGAAAGACAGCAGAAGATGAAAGGCGCCTTGAGATCGCACAGTGCTGCTTCCCCTGCCTTCTGTTGGTCAAGCAAGTCACAGGCAAGGCCAGGAGTCCAGGCTAGTGGCTCTTTGTCTCATACAACTCACTTAAAAAACTTTGTGGGTCCAATCCTTGCTTTAAAGTTCATAACCACAGTTGTTTTCTTTTTTTTTTTTTTTTTTTTGAGACATGATTGCTCTTTAGATACAATCACTACCACCTGGGAATCAGAATTCTGTGGAATCATACCCAGAAACTTCCTAAAAACCCTTTTTGCAAAGTTGAGAATGTCTGGTTAGACCCTGCCTTAATCCCTTCAGTAAACTTGAGAAAGGAACCATCAGCAACATCCTTGATTTGGCTTTTGTCCATGACCTTCGTTTTGTTTTGAAAATATTTCAGGGTACTGGAGATGAAAGTTTTATTTTCTATCCCGGCAAGTCCTAATCTCTCTATATTCCCTCTAAGTTGGGCTTGTAAAATGACTGGCTCTTTCTTTAGCTCATCTCTTTCTTACAAATCTTATGATACTTAGCTAGGAACACCAGTTGACATTTTCTGTAGTCTGTCTGGAGGTCAGCTTGCTCAAGTCCAAAAGTTTCTTAGATACATTATCTAACTTATTCTAAGTTATTATAGACAGCATATTTCATCACTATGTAACATGGGTTACCATTTTTTAGTCTCTTATAAGTTTCCTCATTACTTTTCCACCTTCCTTAAGTGTAACTGTCTGTTTTTATTATGTTATATACCACTTCTAAGTATCAGTTTTCCTTTATTATTTATTGCCACAATACTGCAGCTACCAATAAACATAAAGCCTCAGTGGCTTTACAGCAGTAACGTTTACTTTTGTTTGTAAGTCTATGAATCAGCTGAATGGTTCTACTGATCCAGGCTGGGTTGACTAATCATTGGAGGGCTCACTCATGAATCCACAGTCAGCTGGCATTTGGCGGGGTGATAGCTGTTGCAGAATGGCCTTAGTTGGGCAGACTCAGCCCTGTTTTACAGTCGCTCATCCTAGCTTGTTATCATGGAAAAGACACAGATCCAAGGAGGAACAGGTAGACCTCTTAACCACACTGTCACCTTGACCACAAAGTATTTGCTATAATAAGTCATAAATAAGGCCAGCCCACACTTAGGAAGTGGGGAATTACGTCTACACTCCAGTTCATATTGGGAGTCACATTGCAGGAGGTATGAGTGCAAAGGAGAGTGAAGAAATTGGTGACGTATTTGATATCTATCTACATGTCACATTCTGGAGGTTTGTTTTTTTTAAAACATGATTTCCAAAAGCTAAACATCTAAAAAACAATTCATAGGCCTGATGTAGTGGCTCACACCTGCAAACCTAGCACTTTTGGAGGCTGAGGAAGGAGGATTGCTTGAGGTCAGGAGTTTGAGACCAACCTGAGCAAGAATGAGACCCCGTTTCTACCAAAAAACAAAACAATTCATTATTGGGGTTGAGTTTGAAGAATAGTTTAGCTAGAAAACAAATTGATTACTTAAGTTATCAAAACGACAAAACGATTATTTAGAAACCTTTAAGTGACATTTACAAGATAGGTTTTGTACATATGTAGCTTCCTTTGACCTGTATATAATTGTGTGTGATTATAAAATTACAAGATAAAACATTTTAAGGTATAATACAAATACATAAAATTTGTCTTTTCAAGTAAAAGTTTTCTTACTACAAAAATAGTTTATTCATTATGTGAAAGCACCTTGTTTAATAAAATCATGTTAATTTTTGCATAATACAATTTTGTTTTGACACAGTGTTACAGAGTCAATGCTATAAATAATTAAGCGTTCTAAGCAATAGAGGGTAGAAATATAATAACTTAATATTCATGGGTGCATTCTTTTAGACACATCTTCAATTTTCTTACTCTTCCCTCCAAGAAAAATTCACATTTTTTATTAATGAAAAAATAAGTATGCATTTAATGTTTTTTCTTTCTGTACCTGCTGTTCCTCTATGAAGGCACTAAAGAGCAGTTATTTCTCATTTCACTACTCCTATATTCATTTATCAATGAATATAAGTGCGTTTTGGCTTATTTTTTATATAAAAAACTAGATCTAAGGAAAAGGACTTATATCACTACTCTGGAAAAGTAATTGAGAGAAGATCAAAATTAAATTTTATAATAAAGCACTATCCACTTCATCTTGGATAATGTTTTTGTAGCCCTTTGCAACTTTCTTAATAGGATATGCAAAATAAATAACGTATACAATAACAACAGAAAAATAGGTTGCTTTATTTTACTTGTCTCATTGTGCTGGATTCTTTATAGATGAATTGATTATACTTAAACAGTTTTTGTAATTCAACTATTTTCTTCCATTGTATTTTCTAACTGGTAGTTTTTTAGTATTAAGAAAGACGTTAACCTTTATATATTTATTTACATTTGACTATGGCTCTTTTTTTTGTTGTTGTTCTTATTATATTCTTTAGGATCTTAAAATATACCAAGTCAGAATACCTATCCTGCCATATTTAGGTTCTAACCTAATTAGCATAATAGTTTAGTTTTTCTTTGTAATTTGTCTGAATTGTACAGACAATTGTTAAGTAGAGTTAGAAGGACATTGTAAAGCATCTGGTTAAAAAAATTTATACAGCTTATAAACTATATAATTTAAATTGCAAAAAAAGTTTTTCAGTCGACTATTATATTTGGGTAACCATATAATTTATTGACCAAATTAATATACTTTTTAAAGTGAAAAGAAGCACTGTTAATAATATGCCCACACAACAGATGAAAACCAGGATTGTTTTGGAATAACCAGGACATACTGGTATCCTCTTGTAATAAGCAAATATTCCAGTCTCATATCAGTAGTGGGGGTGGTCAGGGACTGAGCCTACAACGGTTTCATTGTTTTATATTTGTTTATGTCAGGAGTTGCAGTTTCACCATTTACAACTTTAGTGTCACCTGTCAGTGATGTTTTTTTATGTCAGCACTGTCAGATCAGCAGTTCTGGATACTTTCCTTATCAGTAGTGGTTGAGTTGCATATCTGAAGCAATGAGTTGCCTTCTCTTTCCAGGAAAAGCCACCATTTTATGTTTTTCTAAGTGTCCTTCTTAGTGAAGTTAGTTAGCAATGTATTTGCGTTTGGTGAAGGTCAAGGTATATATGACTGAAAATACAGAATCTCTGATAATTCTGTAAATCTATTTATGTCAAGCAGTGACTTTTTTTCTCATGATGTATACACAGCTATAGCAAAGAAGCAACATAATTTGTTGGTAGCTGAGATAGAGGAAGAACTGATAGTATCATATTTTGAAAGAAGTAGTGAGGATGTTTTCACTGGTTCAGATAGTGAACAAGAAGAATTCATAGAGATAGAATGTGAAATTACGTGTTCTGAAGAAGAGAGTGTAGAAGACGACGATGATGATGGTGGAGAAGACAAATGCAAAGAAGTGATTCAAAGCAACAACCGTTTAGTTGTCTCTAGAGTCTACACTGGGGGCTGGCTGATGGCAGCTAAGCTGGCTCCAGCATCTGTGGTCAGCTGGTAAGTCAGCTGTCGGAGAATTGGTCCAAGCTGGCCTGCCTTCACTGGGCTTCCTCAGCTCTCTTCCTCGTTGGCTCCCATCCTCCAACAGGTGAGGCAAGGCTGGGCCTAACAACTCTCAGTTGTGAAATTATGTATTTGCTTACACTTGTTGAGCATAATAAGTGAATGTTAAAAAAAATCACTTAAAAAATTTATCTGCTTTCAGAAGAATTAACAGTGATAAAATAATATAAATTTTTAAAAGATTTTTATCATCGTAGAAGTGTCTGATTACATCATGGTTGACTTCCCAAATGACTTTATTCAAAGTACATTTGTCAAGAGAGTTCCAAAGGAAAAAGTATTGCCCTTTAAGTATACAGGGTTTTGAACACCTGTTCTTGTTCACATAAAGGATAAATGAATAGGATTAAGTTGAAATTGTAGCAATATCAGTTATATATTAAATTGGATGAATATTTTTCCCTCTTTAGAGAACCTTGCAAAATTAGGACATCTTTTTCTAAAAGTCAGAATTGAGCTTCTGTAAACATTCATTTAGTCATTGCAATCTTGATTTGTGTTTCCTGACAAATAGAGGTGTTGAGTGTTTTTTTCCATCTATCTATCTGTTAGCCATTCTTGTATCTCCTTTTGCAAAATGTCTATATATGTACTTTCCTCACTGTTTTATCAGGTTGTTTGTATTCTTGCTATTGAGTTGAGTTGCTTATATATTTTGGATATTAGCATTTTATCAGATGTATAGTTTGCAAATCCTCTTTCCCAATCTGCAGGTTGTTTTCTTCTGTCTGTTAACTATTTCCTTAGTTAAAGGAAATAGGTTGTTTTCTTCTCTCTGTTAACTATTTCCTTTGCTGTGTGGAAGGTTTTTAGGAATTTCCCAAAACAAAGTCATGGAGCTTTTCCCTTATGTTTTCTTCTAGTACTTTTACAGTTTTAGGTTTTAACGCTTTTTTAATACATTTTGAATTGATTTTTGTGTATGGCATGAGGAGGTAAGGCTTTAATTTCACTCTTCTACATGTGGATATTCAGTTCTCCTAATACCATTTATTGAAAAAACTGTACTTGCCCTATTGTGTGTTCTTGTGCCTTAGTTGAAAAGCGACTGACTATAAATGAGTGGGTTTATTTCTGGAATTTCTGTCCTGTTCTGTTGGTTGTGTCTGTTTTTATGCCAGTACCATACTGTTTTGATTATAGATAGTAGCACGGGAACATACTTTGAACTCTGAAAGTTTGCCTCTACCTTTTTCTCTTTGGTCAAGATTGTTTGGTTGGAATATGAATTTTAGTATTGTCGTTTCTATTTCTGTGAAAAGTGACACTAGGCAGATGCAGTTAAATATATAAATCGTTGTGAGTATACGCTGATCAAACATGGTTCTCATGAGAGTTTAATTGAAGCATCTGTTACTGTTCAGTCTTAATTAGTTTTTATATTATATACCTGTACATTTTTAAATAGGAATATTTCACTTAACCTTTAGTCAAAATTCTTAACATGGGGAGTTCCTAGATGACTTTGTGCTCCTCCAATCCCAAGGCTCCAACTGATGCCACTTTGATTTTTTTTTTTTTTTTTTTTTTTGGCTGGGGCTGGGTTTGAACCCACCACCTCTGGCATATGGGGCCAGCTCCCTACTCCTTTGAGCCACATGCACTGCCCCCATTTTTTTATACTCAAAAAATTTCTCATGTTTTCAGGCAGACCTCATCTTAGTCTCAACAAATTATTTATCTCTGTGCAGTTTTGCTGTGTTTCTTTAAGGCCATAATGTGCCTTAAAAGATTTTAAATTTAATTGACTACCTTTCCACTCTCTCTTTTTTGTGACCTATTCTTCTCCAAGAGGGTATCTTCATAGAAAAAATACTAATTAATCTATTTATGTTTTTAATCTTTACATTATTTGAAAACTTAATAAAATATTCTCTAGGAAATTAATAAAAAAATAAAATGTTAAATATTTAACTCACTAGTATGCATCTAAACTTACCTCTGATTTATAATACTGTTTTAGCTTTGAGTAATTGTATTGGTGTGTATAGTTGTGTGTATCCATTATATGCACAAATTTGTACTACAACAGCCATATTATAATGTTTGTATCTTACAGTTTTTATCTAATTTAAAGTTACTGACTGGTAGCTATTTAAATAAATATGTATTTAATATATATATTTACACACACAAACTATTTTAAAATTTAAAATGAACAAGTAAAAGTACATAAACAGTTTTGACCTTGAACAAACAATTCTTTAAAACAAATATATACTTTTGCTTATCATTTATAGTATGAATCTACTTTTTAAGAACTATGTATAGGCCAGGCACAGTGGCTTATGCCTATAATCCCAGCATTCTGGAAGACTGAGGTGGGAGGATGACTAGAGGTTAGGAGTTTGAGACCAACCTAAACAAAGCGAGACCCTGTCTCTACTAAAAAGAGAAAAATTAGCCAGGCATAGTGATGCACACCTGTAGTCCCTGCTACTTGGGATGGAAGCTGAGGCAGGAGGATCCCTCTAGCACAGAAGTTCAAGGTTGCTGTGAGCTAGACTGAAGCCATGGCATTCCAGCCTGAGCAACAGAGTGAGAGTCTTCCCCCCACCCCCAAAAGGGATATCTAGTATCTAAAGAGATATAGTTTTAAAAAATAATGTTTGAGTAATTAAAAGAAAAAAATGAATAAATCAAATTAAACAACAAAACCCTTAGATGCCTAATTACACAAGTTGCTGTCATATTCTCATGTGTAAAGCAAGAAATTATATATTGATTTCATTTCATTCATCTTTATACATGCTCGGTTTATCCTTTGGTTTTATGCTGTGCTAATGTTTGATATGTGTGTCTCATATTTATTTTTAATCAATAGAAAATGTTATGGGAGACTGATATAATTAGACCGACTTTATTATTTTAATATGTTTACAAATATGGAAGTTGGGGTTTGCTAAAGTGACCAGACGTCCCACTTTTGGCAGGACAGTCCCGATTTTTAACAAATTGTCCCATGTCCCATGGCTTTTTAAAAAGTCCCGATTTTTGGAAAGAATGCATGACAATCTCGGGAAGGGCTGGACAACAGGAAGAGAATATACGGCTGCTGAAAAGGTTAATGTAACTCCATTTGGTAATGAAGAGGTTAATGTAACTTCATTTGGTAATGAAAAGGCTAATGTAAACTCCCTACTCCCCTCCTGGGCAAGGTCGCCCAGGTGGACCTTTCCTTTGAGACACAAGTGCCGCCCTATACAAACCATACATTTTTTTTAATATATTGTATTTGTAAATTGTACTTATGTTGAAATAACAAAAATTGCAATACTATTTTTGCGTTCTATGAAATTTTTTGTTGCTCCATATAGACCAAATTTTTAATCAAGACCACACCCCTCCTCCACCCCCCCCCCAATCAATGGTGTCCTGCTTTACCAATGTTAAAATCTGGTCACCTTAGGTATTGCATATTTTAAAATATGTTTTGAAACGACTTCTTTGTCTATTTTGCTTTAGTTTTTACCAGATTCGTGCATCTATGAAAATTCCGCCAAGAATTCCCCACAAAGTAGAAGCTAGTTTGTTACATGCAACAGGTAAGCCAAGGAATATTTTTAAGTTAAAATAAAATTTGAAGCAATATCATAATGGGCAGTAATAACCTTTCAGAATTTATTGATTACAAATATGAAATACCAAACAGCATCATTATGATGCCTATTATAAGGAATATATTGGGGTCTTAATATAACAGGCTTGATTACAGATACTCAGTCTCCTCATTAGGTTTCTTACCATGAGCACATGAAAGAATGTATATAAAAGTTTCATGAAAACAAACAGGTGAAAGTGGTATCAATTACAGTATGTAAGATACAAAATAAAAAGATACACAGTGAAAGTAAACATACTTGACTAAAGTTTTGTAGTATGCATTTTGAGAGGTTTTTTTAACCAAATTTTTTCTGAATTACGACTTTATATTTTGAGAGGATTTTTTTAACCAATTTTTTTTCTGAATTATGACTTTATTTATAAAACACAGAGCCAGAAGGCAATGTAGGAAGGTATGAAATAGTCATGTTATAGCAGCTCAGTTAGTTCATATTCTAAGGAGAAAACCAGCATTTTAAGGTTTAAGTTAAAACCAGTGGCCCTGACATAATCAGTGGACATTTGCTAGCTTTCCCAATATTATAATACGTGCTGTCTTATTCTGTGTATTTATTAGGAAATGAAATGGTTATTGAAATATTCTAAAGAGTTACCATGTAAGCCTAAAATGAATTATTAGTTTTCAAAGCTGCATTAAAAATAATAAAATATACCTAACACTTACGCTATGCTGAGCGAAATTCAGTCCATTTTTGAAATTTAAAAACAATTTGACTGAAAAGCCAAAAGGAGGGTGCCAGGAGTAAATATTTGCTCATTTCCTGATTTGTTACTGTATGGTTTTACTTGTATAAAACCCCAAAACTTTGTTATGTTAGGTATAATTTCTTCATTTTTCACCGTTAGTCTTCTTGACAAATAGATTTAACGTTTAAAAAGTTAAAAAAAAAAAAACTATTACAAATGAAACATCTTTTAATTTTATCACCTAGAGAATTTTTTCTATCTTATTTTTCCCAGATATAAAATAACTGTCTCAGAGGACTAGAATTTTATCCATGCTTGGTATTACAAAGAAATTTCAAGAAAGAATATGGCTATTAAAATTAATAGTCATGACTAGTGGACAGATCTATCATTTCCAAGTAAAATCTTGTCAGTTAGATTTTTAGATTGGTATAGATTAGATACAGGTATATAATTAGATGTCACAGTATATAATTTGATCTGCAGGTTTCGTTGAAAACTATCTCTTTGTAGTAATGTTGTAACTTCCTCCTTTTCCAATAAATTACCTTGATGTAAACTTTATGGAAACATTTTTTCTGGCTTTACTTCTTGACTGATGAGTTGAAGATAAGAAAGGGCATCAAAAATAAATCATCAAAAAATTTAACAGTAACCCCTGATACTCTTGTTAGTCCTGGAGTCCTTAAATGACTTTTGTTGTTGCTACTTGTATTACAGTTCAGTCAGGAACACCTTTTTCTGCCCCCTTTCAGGAAGAAAGTTGCCTCATCTTGGTTTGGTTGACAGCAGTTTTGGATTAGGATTCTATACCTGGGCAGGGATCACCTGAGATGGTAGGTGCGGTGATAGAAGTTCAGGTGTGTCAGAGTGGATGCTGTGTTTTAAGGAACACAGGTGTATTTTATGGCAACAAGGAAATGTCCTTTCTGTGTTTTCATAGCTTTGTTGTTTTTCTGAGGCCTTTTGAGTGTTTTGCCTTCAATAATTTGTAAGTTAAGTACATCACTTACACTGTGTCCTTCAGTGACTGCTTACTGAAACAACCGAGCTTCCAGATCTGGTGACTATTCGTTTTTACAGGGTGGCTCTATAGACTCAGCCATGATTCCTGCCATAGCTGGTTTGAAAGCACCAACTCATCATTCGGCCTTTATCAGATGATACCTCGTCCGTGAAACATCAGCAAATTAAATATTGTGATTTAGTGTTGAGCCTTGTCTTACACTAGAGGCATCTTCCGTTTGATGTCTTATTTTCCAGATGAATGTTAGTGTTCATTTAGTTTGGTCCTTATTTACTTATCTCAAAAGTGAAAATTTTATAACTGCTCACTTACCTTCTTTGTCTTTTTAAGAGAAAAATAAAATTCTAGAAAAGATAGAAATGAATTTATTTTAGGGACAACCTGATTTGAAGCAAATTCTGTGATTACCCTCTACAACTAAATACTGGTTGGAAATGATTTCATTTTTATAAAAAATGAACACTAGTCAGAGTTCATTTGTATGGCAGAAATATTATGTATATAGTAGACCCTCTGTAAGTTGACCATTGAGGGGACTGTACCAAACTGGTCAATATGTGGAGGTGGCCAGCATAAGGAATTAGACCTTCTGTACTGATACATACATGTGGTACGTGCCTGGTCTATGAAAATGAGGTCAGTTGAGGTGGCCTGTGGGAGTGGTCAACTATGGAGGCTCTACTATAATTAATGTCATTTACAAAGTAATATTATTTTGACATTATGACAAGATGGTATTTTGAAAATGGCCAGATAGAGTATCTTTATCTTCTCTTAAGCTTTTCCTGGGGTCTATGATTTTTGGTTTGCTTTTTGTTTTAGTTTTGAGTCTAGACTTAATCATTGTTGCTGCCAATTTGTTTGTAAGTTCTGGTACTGCCAGCTGTGTATTTTATACACTGTGAAATGTGTGTGATCTGTTAGTTTACTAGTGTGTAGAGATTTTTTAAATAGTTTACAGCAGAAACTACACTAGAAAAGAGAAGTCTAGGCTTAGACAATTTTAGCTTGTGTGTGAAAGCATTATCTGTGTATTTTTATAGCATTGTACGAAGAATTCTTTAGGAGATTGCATAATTTCTAATTAAATTATAGCTACCAAAATAGAGACACAAGAATTAGATTTTTGACAAAAAAAGAAAAAACAAAATCTTTCACTTTTTTATCACATTCTTTTTCAGAATAGCGGACTTTAATTTGTCATGTCTGAAATTTACAACCAATAGGATTTCTCAAGATATTGTTTATTCCAAATGTTATCAGTGTGTTTTACTTTTAACTCTAATTTAGGATATTTTGTTTTTCTGAAAAGCTTTATAAATAAAATGACCTTGAGGAAATTGTTATAAATGCTGTTTTGCCCTGCTCAGCATTATTCCCTGCATTATTACCTTTTCTATTATGAAGGGTTCTACAGCTTTTGAATCTAGTTTCATTCTCTAAACACTTACATGATAAGGTAAATCTGAAAGGTCTCATGTAGTATTTCCTGCCAGTGTAGACCAGATTATCTTCTAGCATGTTAAATGTTAGTATGAAAATTACAGAGGACAGTGGTTGGTGGAGTGTAGAGATTCACAAGTGATGGTTAGATCCAGAATGATCTTCTGTCTAGATGTGTGTTCTCACCAGCAATGTGAAGAAAAAGAGCAAAGGCGGCAGCCTGTTTATTGCAGTCTTGGAGATGCGGTTTCTGTCCTCTGTGTCTTTACTTTCTCAAAGTGTGTCTTTTACAGTAATACTGAGGAGTTCCTGGAGTTGTATCTGTTGAATATTAGTAAATGACTAGGGAAAGGCATTTTTCTGCCTCCAGAAATTACTTTTATGTATTTAGCTAGCTTCCTCTTAGTCAGTGCATTTCATTGATGTCCAGCTTCATTCTTGAACATAAATATCTTTATATAAGATAGTTTTTCTTTAATCTCTGTGTTAGTTCTCGTTTACTTATGTTTCTTCCAAATTCCTTTTTTCTTCTAACTTTGATTTGTCCTTTCATTTCAATAGCTTTGCCTTCCAGCACTGCATTTTACCACATTTCCTTACCTTCTATACGTTTTTGGAAGACTTTCAGGGAAAAGAGAGAAATATAATGATTTTATCCATGGGGTCCAGTGAGCTGGGTTGGATGGGATGAGGATTAAGTGTTGTTATACAGCTCATTTCAGTACAGTTGTTTCCAGTGTAAGATTGTGCTGACGGTACTTTGCGTGAGAAACTAGCTGTCATCAACCATAACATCGGTCATGAAAGACAAGGAGCATAGGGCTGTTGACAATTGATTATTAAGAATGCTTTCGTAGACTGGTGTAGAAAACCATTGCTGGTTCTAGAAAGCTGGTCCCAGTTCAAAATGTTATATACAATTTCCATAAAAAGTTCAAACAACAACTTTCTAGTAATGATAGTATTAAAATGGAGCGTGTTTTCTTTTATTTGCTTTTTAATACTCATCTATCTCTTTTTTTCAGGAAAAAAGAACACTTTAAAAATGTTCAAATAATACAAACATATAGTTAAAAGATTAGCTAATCCTGGCTTGGCGCCTGTGGCTCAAGTGGCTAAGGCACCGGCCACATACACCTAAGGTGGCAGGTTCAAATCCAGCCCAGACCTGCCAAACAACAATGATGGCTGCAACCAAAAAATAGCCAGGCGTTGTGGCAGGTGCCTGTGGTCCCAGCTACTTGGGAGGCTGAGGCAGGAGACTCGCTTGAGCCCAGGAGTTGGAGGTTGCTGTGAGGTGTGATGCCGTGGCACTCTACTCAGGGGGATAGCTTGAGGCTCCGTCTCAAAAAAAAAAAGATCAGCTAATCCAAAAAGATATGTAATAAAAACCATAGCCCATTCTCATGCAACCACTCTTATTTCTCCAATCCAGGTGTCCTCAAACTTTTTAAACAGGGGGCCAGTTCACTATCCCTCAGACCATTGGAGGGCTGGACTGCAGGCCCTGGGACGAGTCGACAGCTAAGCAGGACAGGCAGTGGCGGCAAAAGCACTGGGCGGGCTGGATAAATGTCCTAGGCCGGCTGCATGTGGCCCGCGGGCCATAGTTTGAGGACACCTGCTGAGTCTAATCCTTATGATTACCTCTATATAGACATTGTCACTGGACTTTCTGTTATAATAAACGATAATTTATCTGATTTATACCATTTCTCTCTCCTCCCCCACCTTTAAAAAAAACATATTCTCAGATCTTTCTCTATTTTTGTATCTTCAAATAATGTATTTAAACTCCATTTCCTATTTCAGTGATTACTGTAGAACCCCCATTTTTAAATAAGGATATAAACATTCTCACTTCTTTTTAAAAATTTTCTGTCTCCTTCCATTTTCTAACATCTGTTAGATATATCTTTTATTTTATATTTAATGTTATTAATTTAAGGAGGATAGCGTTCGTATCATAATTTTGTAACTATAGTTAAGTTTTATGTGCTTTATTTATGGGTTGATTCTAAAAGCTGAAAACAAGTAAACAGCTTTTGTATTTTTGTGGTCATACGAGAGGGAAAGGGTTTGTAGTATTGAAATGACTGTCCAGTATAATGAAAGAAGATCTTAAGTGTTTAGTATGACATTGATCTGGGTCACTATTATATAGAGATATATAGAGTTATATCTTATGTGTTTTAGAAACTGTTCATTGAGAGATGTGGTTCTGGCTCTGCGCCTGTGGCTCAAGTAGCTAAGGCGCCAGCCACATACACCTGAGCTGGTGGGTTCGAATCTAGCCTGGGCCTGCCAAACAACAATGATGGCTGCAACCAAAAAATAGCCAGGCCTGTGGTCCCAGCTACTTGGGAGGCTGAGGCAAGAGAATCGCTTAAGCCCAGGAGATGGAGGTTGCTGTGAGCAGTGATGCCACAGCACTCTACCCAGGGCGACAGCTTGAGGCTCTGTCCCAACAAAAAAAAAAAAAAAAGAGAGATGTGGTTCTGACAAAGGTAACAAAGTAGTGACCTGGAATCAGGAGACCAGCTTCCTTTCATGCTGTCTGGGAAAAACTCACTTGACCTCTCTAAACTTCACTTTCTCTTCTGTGAAATGTATACCTTTTTCATGAGGTTGTGCATTAAATAGATGAGAAAGCACTTAGCAAACTGTAAGGGGCTGTACACATGTGAAGTAGTATTGGGCTTCTAGAAATACAAGAAATAATGAGAAACAGTCAAATTTTGACTTGTCGTACTATGAATCATTTAATGTTGTAATGAATGAAACACAGTTCATTTTTCCTTACATTTTATGTAATTTCTATTATGTAGCATGGTAATAAGCTCCTAAGACAACATCTTGTGTTAATGAATTTATTTTTTTAATGAATTTAATTTAAAGATGTAATATTTGTCTGAAAACCAGTAAAACCATTTCTGAGATGAGAAGCATGAACTAGGATGACCAGGGGTAAGAAGGGAGAAATAAAGAGAGGAGGCCTCACAAAAGATCCATGAATGACTATATAACATATCAAGGAAATACGGGTACTTGGGCTTGCATTTCTATTCTTGTAAAACTAGCTTAATCTGTAGAAAATGTTTGAATTTGGACATAACTGGTTTTAAGTCCTATTCTGCCATTAACTAGCTGTATGCTCTTAAGCAAATTATTCAGTTCCTCTGTGTCTTTCTTAATCAATGAAATGGAAATAATCACTGTCTCACAGTGTACTTGTGAAAATTAAATTAGAAAATTGTGTGAAAAGGTTGCAATAAATGTCAGATCCCTTTTTTTTTCTGTCCTAAATTGACTCATCACACACACACACACACACACACACACACACACCTTAGGTTGTAAGTAAGGTCTGTCAGGGCAGAAATTCTTATCTCTTTAATGTTGCCGCATATCCATGACACCTACAGAGGGCCTGGTACTTAATAGGTATGCAGCAAGTATTTGTTGGTTGGATGAGTGAATGAATGACCAGGAAGTTGCACATCTGATTGCTCATTGCTTCTGGTATAAGAGTAAAATTAAGGCCAAGTTTATTGTTTGTAAGTCATTGCTATGTCTTTTTTTAAAAGTTTATCAATTGGTAGCAGTTGAGGAAATGGGCAACATTCACAGAAGGTAAATTGTCATTCCGAAGCAATTTAGAAGTATAGATTTTGTGTACAATTTCCTATCTGGTTGCTAGAATCTCTTTTAGAACTTTCTTAAAGGTAGTCTTCTTTTTTTGTGTTTAAGCCTTTCCAGCATTTGTTAGTAGATCTGATGGGGTTTGCTGATGAATTGGATGTGAGACATGGAAGAAAGAGAAGAATTAATAAAGGTCATAGATCAGCGGTTCTCAACCTGTGGCTCATGACCCACAGGAACTATATTAAAGGGCCGCAGCATTAGGAAGGTTGAGAACCACTGTCATAGATAGATTAATATAAGTGGCAGAGCCAGGATGTAAACCCAGCTAGTCTGGCTTCAAAGTCTGTGTTCTTTCTGTTTTAGGCATGCCATTAGCCTTCCCAGCATCAGTTCATGATTCTCTGATTTGCAGCAAAACGTTTCAAATTCTGTACAAAAATGAAGAGGTGGTTTTAAATGATGTTATGATCTTCAAAGTTAAGATGTTGTTGGATGAAAGAAAGGTAAACATCTCTTCACATATATTTAGAGATAAATATTTTTTGTAGGGCTCGGCGCCTATAGCTCAACAGGCTAAGGCGCCAGCCACGTACACCTAAGGTGGCGGGTTCGAATCCCCAGCCCGGACCCGCCAAA
>NW_003852430.1:13938573-13967193 GCF_000181295.1 Otolemur garnettii
AAAAAAAAAAAAAAAAAAAGAATACAGCCTATCTCTATCTTATTTACTTTATTTGGAATTCTGCTTTCTGAGGGAATCTCATGAGAACAGTTAGGCCTACTGTAATTGTGCCTGTTCTGAATTCTATGAGCTCAGGTAACAAAATCAGATAAGTTAAGGAAAAATGAAACAATTTTTTAGACTCTAGAAATGGCCCGTAGTACCACTTCTGTGAGGCATTTAATTATAGCTAAGCCTTCTCCCACTATATCACTGGTTAGTCTTTCATGATGACATGAGCTCAGCCTTCTTGAGGGGGGACTTTGTTGATATTCTCAGAGTTACCACAACCAGTGACTCTTAAGCTTGACAGTAGTACTAGTTCATTAATTTCCAGAGCTCTTGAGAAAGTTTTAGGACTGGCTACATAAAACTTGCCCACATACCTGGACATGCAGTGATATATTTTAGGGACAAATTGTGCTTGAATTCATTTAAAACAAGAATTAAAAATCCATTTAACAATTTTATTTTTTGGAGAGTTTTTTCCTTACTACAAATATACTTTTAGCAATACTTCTTGAAAATGGTATTTAAATTCAGTTTCATGTAAGATGAATAACTAGTCATAGTACTTTTTTAACCAAGTCAAAAGTTTTTATGTGAAGTAAGCTGAAATAAATAAGTAGTTCATTACCAATAGGTATTTTTAAGTATGGATAGATTTTTTAAAGTGTATTTGGTTATCATTTTTCATGGCATTGAAACAGATTTTTTATTTATGTAAATCTAATGACAAACTAAACAGTTTTATTTTGCTAAATAAGCAATGGCTTGTATATTTTTGAGCAGCATTTAATAAAATTTTGTACAGCAAAAATAATTTGACATATCTTTTGGGATTTATTGTAGTAGGATTTGACCTATGTTATACTTCAACGTTGTCATAAACAATATTCCCTGTGGACTAAAATTTACCTTGAGGTTAATCCCTGAATTATCAAAAAGGACTCATAAAGGCTGGGTGCGATGGCTCATGCCTGTCACCCTAGCACTCTGGGAGGCTGAGGTGAGGGGATTGCCCTGAGCTTACAGGTTCAAGACCAGCCTGAGAAAGAGCAAGACCCCATCTATAAAAAAAATAGCAGGGCACTGTGGCAGGGTACCTGTAGTCCCAGCTACTTGGAAGGCTGAGGCAAGAGGATCGCTTGAGCCTGAGACTTGGAGGTTGCTGTGAGGTATGATGCCTTGACACTCTACTGAGTATGACAAAGTAAGACTCTGTCTCAAAAAAAAAAAAAGGAATCATAGGGATATTAATGAAAAAATAGCTCATACTATAGAAAACTATAGGTAAGATCTGGTTATTTTCTCAACTTTAATGTTTCCTATTGTCATCTAATACAAATTTGATGCTTTTAAAATTATTCTAAATTTTTCAAAAGTAGTTAAGTATATGTTTTTGATGATTTAAACTACTCTACAAAATATTGGACTAAATATTCTGTACTTATATTCAAATGCATTGCTTTTTGCAGGGCAGATGATCTGAACACCTTGCAACTAATAAGTAGCCGAACATTGAAGCTGCACTTTAGCCCACACAGAGGCCTTCATCATCACCTCAATGTTATGTTTGATTACTTCCACCTTTCTGTTGTGTCTGTTACAGTCCATGCATCTTTGGTTGCACTACACCAGCCACTAATAAGGTAAATTTAACCAATGCCTTGGTGCTTCTTACTGTAATGTAAATATTTGTATATGGAAAATATGTTTTGATAAAGATAACTGAAATAGTAAAGATTTTTTAATTCATAATTACTTAAATACTTTCATGTTAAAATAAAATTCAAGAGCTTAGACACATTAGACTAACTTTTTTATTACAGAAGTATGGAACAATTTTGGTCAATTTCAAATAAGTTGGCCAAGAAAAAGAATACATTCTAGGAATGACCATACAACATTGTTTACTCTGTACCTGTGTTTGATACAGTGCTGTTCTGTAAATACTCATTCTCTGGCAAAGTATAGGAATTTTTTCTTAGTTTTTCCTGTTCGTCTCTTTTCTAGATGGGGTAATTTTATTTTCTTCCTATCATACAGTAATTTTTGCTGTCTAAGTTATGAACCAATTTATGGATTTTTACTAAGCATTTTAAAATTATATCATGTACCATTTTTTAAAAGGGTTTATTTTATAGATACTAATAAATACATTGGGATAATTTCATTTTCTGTCTACTCCCATGGGGTGACAGATTGGCTTTCATTAGTATAAAAATACATTTCAGGCTATTTGGTTTTTATGGTAAAAACATAATTGTCGTATGGGCAGCCAGTGTACATATGAAAGACTCTCAAATGATTCGATTTCTGAATGGTTTATATTTTCTGATGCAGGTCTGTTTCTGACAGCTGATATTAGGGATAGTGCCTAAAGGATATCATGGTAAACTCATTTATCAGAAAGCGAAGTAGGTCATTTTTGTAGAATTACCCTCAGAATTTATAGAAGCCCAACACAATTTAACATTTTTGACCACAAGTAATAGCTTCCTGTGCCATATCTTTACATAGTTTTAAAAAGTAGTCGAGAACCTCTGTCCCTGTGTTGCTGTCTAATCTCTTCCCTAAAGATCATGTTGACTAGTTCCTGTTAGATGCAGGGCAGGAGGAAGTGCATCCTGGTGATTTGCTTTGACTTCCTTGTTGTATAATAAGATGTATAACTCACTGTCTTGCTGTCTGTGTCTGACCTCCCTAGGCCTTTGAAAGGTCGCGCTTGGTTGCTATAGCTATAAGCAGGAAGGGTTTGTTAAGTTACGAACTTCTTGAAAATATTTTTGAAAGATTTTCTGAAATCGATTACTGTGTAATAATAACAGCATAAGTTAATGAAACTTCTGTGATAGATGTTTTTGAACTATAACTTTCAAATAAGTGATAAGCAGTGTTGCTTTTATCTGATTATTACATATTAGATTTTAATGCTAAAATTTCATCTATTTATAAAGCACATTAGTGTAGTTTTATGAATCTTTTGTAATTTCAGTAAGATTCCCTAATTAAGCTGTTTTAACCGTTCTTTTTAAAACTTACCAAGACTATCATTACAAAACTAACTTAGTTCTCTTTTGAAAAATGCACAATTTATAGAGATTAGCTTGGGTGATTGCTTTTTAAGGCCCTAATTAAACATGGTAGTGATATTCATGTCACAAATCCTAGTGAGTTAAATGTGTGCTTCCTCTTGCAATGCAGCAGTTTTTGCCACAGACTAGTAGGAGAAAGAGACAGCTCATCTCCTAGAGACCGTTTACTGGAAGAAGACATTTTTGGCTCAGAATCAGAAGCCAAGAGGATTAACTGTTGGCTCTGGTTAGTGCCCGGGAAAGCAAACAACATGCCTGCAACAGCTGAGGCTGCTGTTCTCTACCTCGCTGCCATGGCCCTCATTGCCCCTCTCTTGCTGCTAGAACTTTGCCCTGGAAAAAGCAGAGTCTTTCCTTGCCTTCCTCTGCCTGTAAAGGATAGGTCGGGAAAGGGAAGCAAGGAAGGGTAAGGAAAGCTTTTTGCTGGTGGTGTGCTGGTAAAGGGGTCATGTCTAAGGACTACATTCCCTATGTATTTCTTCTTTAACAAGTTTTTCCTGAAGTTTTATTATAGGTGGCTTTTTACCCTCTAAGTACATTGAAAAAAATTATTTTATAACAGTACGTCTTAAATGTAATGTTTATTTCACATAATTTCTATGGTCAGCCCAATTATAGAGCTAATATTGATTATTAAAACAAATGCTTTAGAATTTCTTTGTTTTTTATATGAACTATTTCTTATATTAGATGTTTTTAAGTACAACTTGTATGTCCCAATTCTGAAAAACACATTGAATTTACCATTGACTTGCAACTCCTTTTATTGCTGGGATACAGATAATTTATTTTTGCAAAGCATGTTGATTTTGCAAAGACTCTTCTCTGCTTATGGCAGAATTGATTTACTTTTCTGTCTTTTCCCTTTTGCCAAACTACCAAACAGTCCAAATACTCAGATGTAATTATGTATGATTTTTAAACATTCAGATGGAAATGTGCTTCCTATTCTGTGAAATTTATGCATTATTAAATGCAATGTTAATACTAACAGAAGTAGTTCATATATGATTAAGAGGATTCCTTGAAGCACTTAAAAAATTATTTTGATAGGCTTTTTGCCTTTTAGTGAAGAGAATTAAGGGAAATGTCTTATTTTTGATATATTTAGTAGTTTTTCTTCCTCTGTATTCAAGTGGGTGCTCTTTTTTTCTGTACATAGCGTCCATTCTTGATTTAGACTATGAACCTTTCGGACTTGGTAACCAGTTCTGCGCATCACTATTTCCAAATTCCAGCTTGACTCTCAGGTGTACTTTAGCTACTCTGTGTCCCACCATGTTTCATCTTTAATGTCCTTTGCAACTTCTGGAAATCCAATTTCTCAAATATTCAGCCATAGTTTTTTTATATTCATTATGTTTTTTTCATAATTATTCCAAATTAAGGAAAAATTACCTTAAGAATACTTCAGAATTCAGAACCTTGCAAAATCCTTGCTCTTCTATTCCTGTAAGATTTTCTTTTGCAAATATTTAACTTACATTCAGATAGACTATTATGACAATAATAATGTAATACTTATTCCTCCAGCTTTCCTCGCCCTGTGAAGACTACTTGGTTAAATAGAAATGCACCAGCACAAAACAAAGATTCTGTGATTCCTACTCTTGAAAGCGTGGTCTTTGGTCTTAACTACACAAAACAGTTATCACCAGATGTAAGGACTGATTATGCTTATAAATTTTCTTTTTCTCCTTATTTTAAAAGAAATGTTTTTACTTGTTTTATCTGTTGATGTGATATTTCTTTTTATTAATTGAGCTTAGCAACTAACAGATCTACTTAAATAAGAAAAACAAACCCAATACTTCAAAATGTTAACAGATTGAGTGGATCTTGACAGCCAGTTCCTTTTTAAACTTGTGCTATTACTGCTTGCTTCCTTAGAAGAAATCATCCCTGAGGGGTGCCTTTAAAGATCAATCGGCAGAGTTGAAATCCAGTTTACAGTAGTGCAAATACAACTATTTTTTATAGTGTTTATCTTATAAAAGCAGAGTGTCTATTCTTAAGTCCAGATGTAATATGAATCTCATGTTACCAAAAAATCATAATTTTATTTGCTTGTTGTAAAAATCCACTATAACTGAAATTATTAGTGTCTAATTTCGTATGTTTAAGTTATTTGTATTTGAAACACCTCTCTAAAATATTACTGAATTTCTTCTATGTTTTGAATAACTGATTGCAAATGCTTAGGTTTATTTTTTATTTTCCCAAGTTTCGAGTGGAGTATTTTTAAATTTTGGGTTACTAACACTCTGTGTACCAAATCTGTGTTTCGTTTAGGGTTGCAGCTTCGTCGTTGCAGACTCCTTCCTACATCATGCCTATCGTTTTCATTATACGCTTTGTGCCACTTTGCTGCTAGCCTTCAAGGGATTGCACAGCTACTTCATTACGGTAACAGAAGAGATTCCCTCTTGTCAGAAACTAGAACTGGGTATGTTAAAAGTAGCAAGACCTATCCTACAGTTCAAGTCATTCTCTTTATTTTATATTGCTAATTAGCAGCTTTGCCATAGTTTTTCTATACTAAAACTACAATATTTATCTACTTCACTTTTACTTCTCTATCAATTCCATCTTTTTCAACTCTTGATAATCACTTTTTGCGATTAAAAACATTTTTTTACAATGTTGAAAGTAAGTTCTTGGTGCTGAGTTTGAGATGAGTCTTTTGTTAGATTAAAAAAAGTGAATATACTACTATTAAAATATAAACAGAAAACATACTAGAAAGTTAATATAATTATTAATATCTATGGAATCATAAGGAGGAAAATTAAATCCATACTTTCAAATATTTTACAGTGAAAGCAGATTGTGGGTACTTGGGACATTTTTATATGCATTTGGTTTTAAGTTATCTTATATCTCTATTCTTATATTGCTTTAGAGAAAAATAACATTAATATTTTAACATTGAAAATTATTTAAATCATCTAAAAAATGAAGTTTCAAGTTTAATCAAAAAGTAATATCTGTATATATATATGGCATAGTACATATTGCTTTGATTTCATATGCCATCGTAGTTTGCACTTTTTATGTATCATTTCACAAACAATAAATTATTGGGATTGGCAAGATAATTTTTTATTCGAACTTTCTGTGTTAGTTTTATAAGCTTTTATTTTTAAATATCAGTTGATAGCTTTCCTCAGAAAAATTTTTTATCAGTATATATTTGACTAAATCATAGATTGCTTTGAAGTTTACTTAAATCTGTATTCTTTGTTTATTCCTTTGTTCCTCAAGGATCTGTCTTTTAACAATATCGATGTATTCTCTAAAGTAGTCAACTATTACTGAAAATAGTTCTTGGGTTTGAGACTAGTTACACTATTTAATTGTCTTTTGGATTACATAATAAAGTGTAAGGGCTTGTACCCTACTCAAATTTAGCTGTGAATTTAAAAAATGCTGGCTGTTGTGTCACTGCCTATCAGCAACTACTCAAATGGATTTGATTAATTCCATTATTTAGTCAGGTTAGTTTATACTATCTTGACTTCCCTACAGGCAAGTATTACAAAACTGACTGTTTGGAATGCTTGAGTCAGTAATTCCAGTGGTTACATAGATACACAAGCAATTGAAAATATGGTTTGTTTGGTTTTTTTTTTTTTTGACCACATATTCTTTCTCAAAACAAAAATGGTAATATGGAAGGGATAATATTTTGACCAGTCTCTAAAACATTCTCTTTCATTCTTGTATTTTACATACTTAGAATCCTTCTATTTTCCTTAGAAAAATTCTATAGGATACTACTGCTTGAAATGTCAATTTTTTAAAATTTTCTCTCTTAAAAATCAAAGAATCATTTATAAAATAGAACTAATTAATGTAAACTATTGCCTGTCATCAATTAGTAGAAAAATTATGTTCCAAACATTTTGTAATTTGGTGATTTGGAACTTAAAAACATTTTTGAAAGAGAATTACATTAAAATTTTGATTAGGTTTAATGACCATATCACAAAGCTATTAAACTTCCATATTAATGAAGGATGCGATCACATACCTGGAAAATAGTAATGTGAAAATAGTGTTGTAAAAGTTAAAAGCCGCACGTAATGGTATTTCTCCAAGAAAATGTGCTAATAGTTTCAATGTGTAATGCTACAGTAGAATGCAGGGAGGCATTATTTTGTGCTCATTTAGAATGCACGTTTAGAACTATTTCTGTCACACACTTTGAGTCTATAAATAAAGTAATTTCCATTCTCAAGGTAAAGAGATTACAAGGAATCAAATGTGGTGCATGTATCAGAAAGGGAAGGTGAAATCATCGAAAAGGCAGAGGATGTAAAAGAGCTCTGGGATAATATTGCTTAATTCCCTTGGGGTTTTTCTGAGCACCTTTTGTGTCCGGTGCTGTGTACCAAGGATAGAGCAAAGGATAGGTCTCTGTCTTTAAAGAGTTTGACGTTTCCTCTTCCTTTCTCTTGCAACAGCAGTAATAAGAAATCAGTTTAGCTATGGAATGATCAGGAGAAACCCACCCAGCTGGGTGAATACGTTCCTACCAGGTTAGATGAGCCCATCACATGCGTGTCTAGAATCAGGAAGATGTCCATCTGCATGGGATTTGCAAGTTGATTTAACATATATTTACAGATAAACACGTGAATCACATTTTACAGTAGAAAAAAATTTCTTTCTGAAAGGAAATAAGTTTAATAGTAAAATTTATAATTAATATTATAATTAAATAAACATGTTTCTCTTTTCAAAGGCAAAGATTTATTTCAAATAGCTTAGACAATGTTAGCATTTTGTTACTAATTTATTAATCTACCCTCAATTATTTATAAGATTTTCAATTTTCTTTTGGGTAACTTTTAAGTCTTATATATTACTTTGGGCTTACATGCAAAAAATAACGTAATAAAAGAGTCCCTTATATTTAATTTCCAGGGTCAGTTACTAAATGAATGTCAGCTTTATTCTAAAACACTAGTTTAAAATATTTTATCAGACAATAAAATTCTAAAGCAAACCTACACTTTATTTAGTTTTGATAAGTGAATAATAGAAATTGAATGAAATTATTAGTACCTTAGATATATATTTACTCAAAATATGTTGGTTGAATGAATGATTGAATGCAGGAAATGGCACAATATAGTTTTTGTTGCTCGAAAAAGGACAGGCATCAGCATGTAGTTTATAACAGTTTCTTAAGGATTTTTAAAATCAAGACTCATTTTCTATTACTGTAGGTAATACTTTTTATTTTTCTTTCCCTTATTGTGAATTTTTGATTATTCTTGAATGTATCTTCTAGGAAAACATCTAAAATGCTATTAACTATTCAAAATAAAAGTATTGATTGCATATTCTAAACTAGCAATATTATTGATTTTTATCCTACCACATTAAATTATGGGCACTAACATATTTCCATAATATAATATATTATTGACTAAATATCACTGTATTTACCAGTTTTTTGTTGTTGTTTTTTTTTTGAGACAGAGCCTCAAGCTGCCCCTGTGGGTAGAGTGCTGTGGCATCACAGCTCACAGCAACCTCCTAACTCCTGGGCTCAAGCGAGTCTCCTGCCTCCGCCTCCCAAGTAGCTGGGACCACAGGCACCCACCACAATGCCCACCTTTTTTTGGTTGGAGCCATCATTGTTGTTTGGCAGGCCCAGGCTGGATTCGAACCCACCACCTAAGGTGTATGTGGCTGGTGCCTTAGCCACTTAAGCCACAGGCGCCGAGCCTTCACCAGTTTTAAAAAGTAGATATAAAGTAATTCTCAATTAGAGAATTATTGTATTTGCGTCTGTTAATAGTTTTCTTGAGTTTTCAAATAGGCATTTATTAAAAAATCTTAAAACTCCACCATGCTTTGAAAAATTTATCTAAAATCTCTTCCCTCTTTTAAAATAAATCTCAAATTCCTTTCTGCTTTCTTGCCTTTTTCTTTTTTCCTAGATGAATGATGTACATTTTCTGATGACATGTAATTGAATATTGGTTTGGTACAAGGAACTCTTATTGAAAAAGAGAGTAAGGAGTTCTGTAATCTAGGTTTTGGCAAGTCATATAATCCATCTGAATCTCAGTATCTACACTTGTGAAAGCAGGGAGTGAACTTAGCTGATTTTTGAAATCCCTGCCTGCACTCAAATTCTGAGTCTTAAGAAATTAAAATATAAAAATAATATTGGATTATAAAAAGTTGATGACAAATTTAAATAGAAAAAACAATGTGATATAAACTTGAATGTACATCATTTGTAATTCTGAGAAGCTAATTAACTGCACCATCAGATCAATACTAAGTCTATTATTAACAAGTTGGAAAATTCTAGTAAATTTTGTTGTAAAAGGAGTATAGTAACTAGTGCTGTGTGCAATCCTTACAACTAGCCAAGGCCAACATGCAGGTCCTATATGAGCGTCTTCTCAGAAGAAAACAGCCACGAACCCAGAAAGACACCTGTCTAGGTATGTTTACAAATAGGATAAGTAAATCATCCCTTTTAAATAGTATGAAATTTTGTTTTAAATTAGCATCAAATTTCGTAAATATATATTTATTCATATAATGTGTTTTCACCACTCTTATTTAAGAAATTACTTTTAGAATCAATTTCGTTTGTAGATAAGTTTTGGTTAATTTTTTATTTGTAATATTAAAGATTTATTTAAAACTAGAGGTAGTAACTGCAAAGAATATGCTTTTTCCATATTCTTTGTAAAGTTTCTACAAAGTGCATTTTTTCAAAACCATGTTTATTGCCAGAACTTGTTGATTTTATGATTTTTCCTTAAATTTGCTTTCAAGGTAATTTCATCTTAAGATAGGCCTAATGATAATGAAATGTTATTTAAACACTAACATTTGTTTCATGCATTGCAGGAATTGAGAACAAAAGCATCTTCAATATCTGGTTTTGTTTTTTAAGTCAATTTTTATTTGTTCTTTTACTCCATATAAAAAACAAATCATATATACTCCATATATAATCATTATACTCCATATAAAAAACAAATCATATATACTCCATATATAATCATTATACTCCATATAAAAAACAAAAATATCAAATTACCACTACCCAGATGTGTGGTAAAGGAAATATTCTGATCTCATCATTTTATCTATTTTCATATATATTTTAGACTTTTGTTCTTGAATAACAGTAACAATTTACTATCTTGCTACAAGTATATTAGAAGTTATTACTTTGTATTGACTAGACCATCACAATTTTATGAAAAGCTATAGAAATCAGAAACTGAAATAAAATCACTGTTTTATCACAGAAGTATGAACAAAAGTAAATTAAGAAGCCGTAATCTTTCTCTCTCAACATTTCTTACATGAAAACTAGCTCAGAAATAACTGTTGTCTTAGTTTTTACTAGGTCTGTTAGGAGAAAATGATTTTCTTACCGGGAAGAAAAAAAGAAAGGTTGAAAATTATTTATAGTTATTCTTTATGGAGTATAGTTAAAGAATTCATCATATGAAATTGTAGCCATTTATAAAATGTTTTAGCTTTTTTTTTTAGTGATTAATAAACTTCTGATTTAAACTATTATGTTGCCAGCCTGTCAATTTACATGTGAGCATTCTAAATAGTTTTATAGAATGCTGTTTAATACAATAAGGAATATAGGTAGAAAGCCTTATCTTGGTTGAATAGAAAAAGGCTTGATTTAAAACTAAAGCATAATGAAGTTAGTTAAGTAACTCTTTTATTGATGTATCTTTTATCCTTAAACTTGGCATTGTATGGTGTTTTTTGAGCTGTATGAAAAATATTTGTTGGGTGAATGGATAGATGAATGGTTGGATATAAAACACATATACCCTTTGACCTAGCAACCCCCACTTCCGTTAACCTGTATCATAAAAATAAGATAATAGTATATAAAGATATAGATATAAACAGGTTGACTACAATGTTGTTTTTAATGGCAAAACATTATGAACAAAGGTAAATGCCCAGTATTGGGGCAAAGGGTAGAATATAGAAGAAATGTGATGCACCCACCTCCAGGAACATTATGGAGCCAATTTAAAAAAGGCTTTAGAGCCAGTACTAGATTTCCATGAACCCTTGCTGAGAGAAAAGGACAAGTACAGAAAAGTGTGTCAAAATACAGTTCTATTTTTGTAAAACAGAAACCACAAAACTCAGACATGGTGTATGTATATTTGAAAAATATGGATTGATATGCTCTAGATTGTAGCTTTGGACTAGCGTGAGGAGCCAAGGCCCCTCAAAGGAATTTATATATAATAATGACCATATTTATACACTTCTATGAAATTATATAAATGGATGTACAGCATACCCTTGAATAGTGCAAGGATTGGGACACCAGACCCCACACAATCAAAAATCTCTATAAAAGAGCACTTCACTTCCCTAAAACTTAACTGTTAATAAATAGCCTACTGCTCACCAGAAGCCTTACCAGCAACATAAACAGCCAGTGAACATATAACATGATTATATACGTATATTAGGCATCTATGACATACTTAACTTTTTTATTTTTGATATTTCTAGGCAACACAGTTTGCTACATTTTAAAAATTGTCACGACTTTCAAAAAAATTTCTAATTACTGAAAAAAATTTGTGCATAAGTGTACAGTTCAAACCCAAATTGTTCAAAGGTTAACTATATGTCATTTTAAAAAGAAAAAATTAAAATAGAATTTTAAATTTACTTTAAAATCCTAAGTGATTTTGAAATAATTTTGATGTTAAGTTTTACTTTTAAACATTCTTTAGGATGTCGTTTGCGTTAAAGCAGTGGTTCTCAACCTTCCTAATGCCGTGGCCCTTTAATACAGTTCCTGTGGGTCGCTACCTACAGGTTGAGAACCACTGCATTAAAGTAACTCACTCATCACAATCCAGATGTACCAGTTTAATTTAGGCTTCTGTGTAAACATTTTTAAAATGTATCGAACCTGAGAGTTTCTCTTCTTTTTTAAATTCAGAGAGAGGACCTGCAACCTAGTAAGACTGATTGTACTGGTTTTCTTCTGTCACAGGAAATGTGAAAACAGATGTTGCTGTATAGAAGATGTAATGTTAATGCAGAGTCTGCTGCCCATTCTTTTTGTTTTGGAAAACCTAATATTAGAAGCCACCTATTTATCTTGACAGATGATTTGTGAAATCTTAGCAAATTTCTCTAGATATCACTGAGTTGATCAAATTAGCGATCTCTGTCATGGTATATGTCAATATGCAATTTTGTGAATTACAAAATGTATATGTGTTCTACTGGTTTTAGTTACCAATGGAGTATTTGTTCACGTTATGGCCTAGTTGTGTTCTTCACATAGTCATGACTGCTTATTTTATTAAATTTACGTGTTTATCATTCTTTTTTGTCTAATCTATGAGATAGAAAGCTGACAGTGAATTCAGGGATGCAGTGGAATATATTTTTGCCTTTGTATGAGAATGATCAGTTAACTCTTTCATAACAAGATTATAGAATTTTGTGTGATTAAAACTATCCTGCTATTTTAAGAGAACTTCTTCCAGTTTGAGCTCCAGTAATTAAATTAAGTATATTTAAGATAATATTTCAGGTCTTAGTATAATTTCTCCCTGCAAAAAAAAAATAATAAATCTTTATATTCTTTAGTTTCTGTATTCCTTTGTAAATATTACCTCTTAAATTGTAAATAAATATACATTTTTGTAGATGATTATAACGTACATTAAATAAATCAGAAATATATAGCAAAAATCTGCCTCAGTTTAAGAGTATCTTATAGAAAAATTAATTTATTACACTAAATTAGGAACTAACATTTTATTGAAAAGGATTTTGTCATGAATAGTATATGTTCTAGGTATGTTTTAAGTGTGTTTCAGTTATAAAAATTAATCTCACTGGAGTTTTTAGTAATAACTTTGTAAAAGGCAAGCCATATGCACATGTGACACAAATATTAAATTTTATGAGAAATTACAAAATATGAAATACAGCATAACCTAATTATACATTTTTTTTCTTTTGTGTGACATAGTTGTACAAATTACGTATATAGTTGATTTTTCCTTGACAGTGTTAACTCTTGTGAGGATTGAAACATACTGTTTAATAATAAGAAGATAGAGTTTAATAATCATGTTAAACTATTAATTAAACCTATTAATATATTTATGAAAATATATTATGCTGTAACTTAATTCATTGAATATAATCCAAAAATATTTCTCAATCTTCTGATTTTTTTAAGGGAATATAATTTAGTTATATAATTTCACAAATAGTTTTCAGATCTAACAGTGAAATATTTCCTCTAATTACTTTTTACTCCTTCCAGAGGAAATGGATGTAGAAGCTCGACTTACTGAACTATGTGAAGAAGTTAAGGTATTTGGAGTTTTAAAATTCACATTATCGAGTTATTTGAGTTGTGTCTGTTTCCTATTCTAAATATTTGGTTTATGAAAACGCAAATTAATTAATCATATTTCCTAAATTGTAAAGATCAGATGGTTAATCACAGTAGAACTACAACTTAGTTGATCAAAATACGTTTGGCTTCATCATCAAGCTAATTTATGTTCTAAAAAATTATTCTATTCTGCATATTAATGAAGTAGTAAAGATAATTAACTGGTCAAAAATGTATATTTTCTTCTATTAGTTCATCCAAAGAATTTCTGGATGAATTTTTTAAACATCACTTAGACTTGTGTAGTTTTATAAAATGATACTGTTTAAAAATGAAAGTTTGTTTCAAAGATCAATTCAAGATTTGTTCAAAGGTCAATTTGTGTCTCGGCTTTTTTAGTTCATTCTTGCAATTAAATCAAATATATATTTTTCTTTTTCTTGTCTTTTTTTTTATTTTTGCCAAGACATTAAATGTTCTAACTATTTTAAGTTTGCTGTGTATTAGTCAGCTATATTAATGGAAGAAATCAGAAGGATGAATCAAGTGAAAACATGTATTTGGTTTGGAATATATTTTTATATATAAATTAGAACACAGACTAGACTGAAAAAGTATTTACCTTCTCAGAAAATTAAACATATGCCAGATACACTGTAAGTAATTTTTTATACTATCTTACTGGCTTTTCCTGCAATTCAAATAAAATAAGTATTTTCTTTTAAAAAAGTCACTCATATTCTTGTAGTAGTTGCTTGAAAGAATATTAAACGCTTAAAAATCTTAAGATGTGTGTGATTAATATGAAAAACTATAGTGTTTCTCTGAGCAATTGAAGAAAAATTGAATAAGTAAACATGATACTCCTATAAAGAGAGATAACACATTTTGTCAAGTTAATCATTTTAATGAGTCTAAATCAAAATTCCACTGGGAACTTTAAACTTACTTTAAAAATCATTTGAAGAATGATTAGGCAGCTAAGAAAAACTTAGAGGACTTCCCAAATCATTTGAAGAAATGTAAAGGCAACTTTGAAAAACTTGGAGGACTTGCCCAACTAGATACTAAATAATGTATAAAATAACAATGGAAATAAAGTAGGACTTTAGAAAGATAAGTCACTAGAACTAAATAGCACTAAAATAGTCCCTAATATGTTTAATAACTAAAGATTGATGTTTATAAATGGTACAGTATTCTATTTAAAACGTTTCTTAAATACACATTAACCCTTACACAACAGTTTTTATTTAATAATCTATTCTACAAAGGTATTCATACAGCTTCACAAGCATGAAGAATTGTGTCATTAGTTACTATAAACTCCCTGGTTGTCATGGTAAATTCAAGAAATATTTATTGATCTGTGACAGTGGGTACTGTTTTCATTCTCAAAAACTCTTTAAGATATATTAACTGAAAATATAAATGAAAAATATGAATAATCTGATTTCATATAGTACGTGTATGTAATAAAAACTAAAAAGCTAGGCATTTGATTATGCTTATGTATTTACATATAAAATATGTGAAAGTATATATATTATAAGCAGTTAACGTTAATGCAGGAAAAGGTGGCATGAAGGATGAGGATTGTAAAGGGAGTTTTTATTCTTTACCATATATGCATCTATATTAAATTTTTGGAAATAATACATATGTATTTACATATTACTAATAAATTTTAAGATGCACATTTAAATTTCAGTATGTAAATGGACATAACAAAATTTAAAATTAAGAACAGGGTAAATTTTGGCAATAGAACAGATAATGACAGTATTTAAAGAGCTTTTACAAATCACTAGGAAAATAATTACCATTTTGCATGTTAGCATTGTATAGATAATTACAAAAAAGGCTACTATCTGAAAAATATGATCTCATTAATTATTAGAGAAACAAAATTTTTAATAATATGCCATTTTTAACCTATGATATTGGCTGTGATTTTTTTTTGAATAGCATTGTGCTTCTGGAGATACAGTGAGGTACATACAGATTATTATACCTTAGAGATCTTTTCTAGAGATTGATTTGGTGCAGTATGTGTCCAAAGCCAAAAAGAATATTTTGTCTCAGACTTATACCAAAGATGTAATCAAAGATTCATACAATAATTTTTTTTTTTCGCAGTTTTTTTTTTGGCCAGGGCTGAGTTTTAAACCCACCAGCTCCAGTATATGGGCCGGGTACCCTACTCCTTTGAGCCATAGGCACCACTCCATACAATGGTTTTTAACATTGTAAAAATGTTAACCTAAATAAATACCCAACTGTAGAATGGTTTAACAAATTATGGGATCTTTATAATCTAATACAACCTTAAAAATGATACAACAAATGTTTAATGTAAGAATATGCCTGTATATTATTCAGTGAGAATGGTATAAAATTATATATGATTTTGTTTTATGCTATATATTTCACTGAAAAAAATTGGAGGCTATACACTAAAATTAACTTTTTTGGGGGGGGGGGTTTTAATTTTTTTTTTTTTTTTGCGGTTTTTGGCCAGGGCTGGGTTTGAATCTGGCACCTCCAGCATGTGGGGCCGGTGCCCTACTTCCTTTGAGCCACAGGTGCCGCCTGGGGATCTTTAATTTTTAAAACTTTTTAAAAATTTCAGATTAATATGAGGGTACACATGATTAGGTTACATTGTTTGCATTTGGAAGCTAAAGTCCATGTTATAGTTTTTAGTTTTCTTTTTTTTTTTTGGTTTCTCCTGTTATCTAAATCTATTAAAGTAAGCAATATTTTATAATCAGACAAGATGAGTGAATGTTAGGAAAAAAATGTATATCTCTATAAGACAAGATAATGAATGTGGCTTGAAAAATATGCAGATTCCTACATTTATGCATATAAAAGATTTTGTCAAACTTAATTCTAATTTCCTTTTTTACTGTAAAAAAGAATTTTATTATTATTTATTTTGAGATTGATTATAAGAGGTTTATGAAAACTAGAGGAGTAAGTTAGTTATAGTTGAAAGGATGCTCTTCCAATAATGAAAATACTAAAGTCTTGTCTCAGGACTTTGGTGTCATCATTCCTAAGAAATGAAATTAATAATTACTGGTTATCAAAATAGCATTACTGTCAGGAAAGAAAGAAAAATAATTGGATACTTTATTCAGCCCATAAGGGCAAGATATTTATTTATGCTTGCATATAGACTATGCTAGATACAGTTTTCCTTCCCTTACAAAATGTTATATAATTATCCTCAAATTCTTACCCAGTTCCTTTATAGACCCTGTTAAAACCATCCTTGGGACAGTTTTAGCTAAGCAGGTTTTAGCTTTTTAGCATATATTTTAATCTGTATGTTCTTACAAGAGACATAAACAATACTTGGTTAGCTTCATTTCTAATATATTTATAAAAAGTTTTCATCTGGCAAAACACATCTGTAGATTCATCATGTGTTGATGAATCCTCATTCATTATATATTGACTGCGTTAGCTTCTATTCCAGAATCCTGGAATTTGCACGTTTTTCATAAATTCTGGGAGCCTTTTTTCTTAGCTGAAAGCCTGTAATTCCTCATTCATTCATCTATTTATTCCATAAATATTGATTTACTACTGTGTACCAGTTACTAGTGTCTCAGAAGTGAATAGGACATGATCATAATCTCTTTCTTTCTTACTAATTTTGCTAATTTTTGTTTTGTGAGTTAGGATAGATAAGTGTAAGCTTGATTTCTATGTGGGAAATTGAGTAGTAGTAACATGTGATATATGGATTTGTGGATATATAGAGTAGGTGCCAAAAATGTGCACACATTTTAAGAACCACTGTCCATGTATTGCTTTTTGAGGTTGAATTGAAGGTGCTGTGACTGGTCAAGTATACTTAGGCCACACACATCTATTTTACCTGCAGTTCTTATACTTTTGGGCAATGATAAATTTTACTTACAATAAAATCTCTTAAAATGTATATGCATTATTTTGGCACCCTTTGTATATATGTATATTTAAACATTTAACATATTAAATCGTTTTTAAATAATAAGATACATTTTTAAGAAAGGGAAGGCAGGCTCGGCGCCTGTGGCTCAAGCGGCTAAGACGCCAGCCACATACACCTAAGGTGTCGGGTTCGAATCCCCAGCCCAGGCCCACCAAACAACAATGATGGCTGCAACCAAAAAATGGCCAGGTGTTGTGGCGGGCGCCTGTGGTCCCAGCTACTTGGGAGGCTGAGGCAGGAGACTCGCTTGAGCCCAGGAGTTGGAGGTTGCTGTGAGCGTGATGCCATGGCACTTTACCCAGGGGGATAGCTTGAGGCTCTGTCTTAAAAAAAAAAAAAAAAAAAGAAAGGGAAGGCAAAGATGTAACTGTAAGTAATGGACCAGGAGCTCAGGAGAACAATGTCTTCTTAAGATAGAGATTTAGTGGTTGTTGGTGGTGTGTAGATGGTAATTGAAACCATGGAAGTGGCGTTCAGTATCAACACCTATAATTCAAGGTAGATTTGCTAGCATTACTATTATTTGAAAGACAAATTTTTGAAGTGAAATTTTATCTGCCTGAAAACTGAGGCCTCAATGAATTAAAAACAAAATCATGTTCTCATAATAAAAATGTTTGCCCCAAAGGGAAGCAGTCATTCTCATTGATAGTCTTTCATTATTCTTCATTTAAAAAATCTTATTTTGTCAATTTAAGAAAAACAGTTGCATTTTAGAAGATTCTACATGTCATGGTATAATTTAGTACTTTTAACTTTTATGATTAGTTTAAATGAATATTTAAATAAGTGAAATAATTTAATACCACTATTAGAGCACTAATGAAACTATTTTATAATAGGCTGTTTGCCTGCTTTTCTCTTCTCACTGGACTGTGAGATTCTCATATTAATCTTTGTGTTTGCTGTAGAGCCTAGCATTTAAAATGTACTCAGGAAGTAATGGATGAATGAATTCTTCGAAGAAAAAGAAAGAAATGTTTGACAACTCTGTAAAAGGAGCACCCACAAGTGGCATAGCGCCTAAGACCCTAAGAGTGAGGGGAAAAGAGAACTCTAGAAAGCATCTCCGTTTTCTTCTGAAGAGTTACAGATAATTTAAATACTGCACTTAGCTGATTGAGGGGGGAAAACTCACTTTGAGAATTTATTATCTTTCAAAAATATTTATAATAACTTTTATCATGATTTTTACATTCTGTTTAAAATTCCCAGTATTTTGGTGTTAGAAGTTGATCATCATGATTTAAATAATAATTAACATTATTTCAGCAACGTATCTCAGATATTGAAATACTGATTAAGTTGCTGAAAATTGCTGCAGTAACTATCAGTTCTGACCTTTGGTCAGTTGATCTTTTTCTCTATATACACACATGTGCACACACACATACCTTTTATAAACTACAAATTGGTCTTTGTATTAGTAGTCTCAATAACATTGTATTTTGGTGTGTTATAGTAAGTCTCAGGAAGCAGTGAGTTTTTCTTCTTATCATTTCAGAAAATAGAAAATCCTGATGAACTGGCAGAACTTATAAATATGAATCTTGCACAACTTTGCTCACTTCTGATGGCTCTGTGGGGACAGTTTCTGGAAGTTATGACACTACATGAAGAACTACGAATACTCTTAGCACAGGAGCATCATACTTTGAGGGTGAGTTAAAGAAAAGTGACCTTAGAACATTTTAAGGAATATTAGTTACCTTTAGAAATTTCTTAGGATTAAAAAGCCTGATTTGTACCTAATATGTTGATAAATCAGAAAAGAAGTATTTATCAGTGTGTTACTGTTTGACTTCTAAATTAATAATAGAGCAAGTTGGGCCCATTGGCTCATGCCTGTAATCCTAGAACTCGAAAGGCTGAGGTGAGAGGATTGCTTGAGCCCAGGAGATGGGGACTGTGGGCGCTAGGATCTTGCCACTGCACTCTACATTAGGTGACAAAGTTAGACCCCCCATCTCTAAAAATTGATTAATACAAAATAATGGAACAGTAACATTTAAGCACATGACCTCTCTTAGTCACAATCCTTGCTAGTAAGAAAAACCATCTAAAAGTAAATCAAATAGGAACATATATGATACAAGATAGCCTCTGGAACCCAAGAATGGGAATTATAGTAAGCCTGCATTAGGGACAAGAGTTGGGAACTCTTGATGGGGTGGAGGGAGTAGTCTAGACGTGTGTGTTTGCTGTAGACCGAGAATGGACATCTTCCCCAAATTTGCATACATTATTGTGTAGCATCTCAAGAGACTGAGAGGTTACTTGATCATCTTTCCAGACTCATTTCCTCATATGTATACTCTACATGCACCCTAATTTTCCTTGACCTGCTAACAGTTCCTCCACACATAACATTTATTTTCTTTTTTTTCTTTTTATGTTTTTGTTTTCTTTTTCTTTCTTTCTTTCTTTCTTTTTTTTTTTTTTTTAGGAAAGCATGAAACAAAATTTGAGAAAGAGAAAGATAGGCTTATAGAGTACAAAGCAGGATACATTTGCTATTGATAGTGAACGGGCCTCCTTTGTCAGGGCAAGTAGGCAAAGAGGCCTGTTTTTCTTTTCTTAATAATAAAACATAACATATAATCAAAATGAGAAAAGTGTACGTACAAAAACATGCATGTCTTATCAAAGACTAAATAAGAATACTCCCTTTTGTTTATTTATATCAAGAAACGGAATGCCGTCAACAGTATAGGTGTCCTCTGTGTTTTTTCAATTACTCTCCCCTTTTTGATACTTTGAAGTAATCACTATCCTGTGTTTATGATGATGAGTTCCTTTTCTTTTAGTTTTACCACCTGTGTGTGTACACTAAGTAATACAGGTTATTTCCACCTATTATTCAGTTCTACATAATGAGATTGTACAGTGTGTGTTCTTGTATACCTTGCTTTTTTCACTCAAGACTTAGATACTAACCCATGCTTTTGGCAGCTGTAAATCATTCATTTTCATTACTGTGATGTACTCCAAATGAATGTACCCACCATATGAATGTATCTATTCTGCGGTTGATGGGTATTTAGGTTACTTCCAACTTGTAGCTACTATAAACCAAACTGCTTTGTGGGATTCAGTGTGTTGATTATTTGTACAAATTAGAGTGCTTACATCCTACTAATTAACATAGCTTCCACCTCATTTGCTTAATTACAGTGTTAAAGACATTAGTGTTCTATACTTGATAGATTTGACTTACACCTTTGCAATATGCTCCATAGGTGGGGTCCTACCATTAATCCTCCCTCTATTAAACCACCCCCCTCCCTTCTCATCCTCCACCCCTTCACTCCTTCATCCTGGGCTATAGTTAGTTGTGATTCATCTTTCATATGAAAGTGTGAGTAATTATAAATTGGTTTCATAGTAGTACTGAGTACATTGGATATTTTTTTTTCTATTCCTGAGATACTTTACTAAGAAGAATATTTTCCAGCACCATCTATGTAAACATAAAAGAGGTAAAGTCACCATCTTTTTTTAATGCTGCATAGTATTCCATGGTGCACATATACCATAATTTATTAATTCATTCATAGGTCGATGGGCACTTGGGCTTCTTCCATGACTTGGCAAATATGAATTGAGCTGCAATGAACAATCTGGTGCAAATATCTTTGTTGCCAAGTGATTTTTTGGTCTTTTGGATATATACCTAGTAGAGGAATTGCAGGATCAAACAGCAGGTCTACATTTAGATCCCTGAGTGTTCTCCAAATTTCTTTTCAAAAGGAACGTACTAGCTTGCATTCCCACCAGCAGTGCAGAAGTGTTCCCTTTCTCCACATCCACACCAACATCTGTAGTTTTAGGACTTTGTGATGTGGGCTACTCTTACTGGAGTTAGATGGTATCTCAAAGTGGTTTTGGTTTGCACTTCTCTGATGATTAAAGATGATGAGCATTTTTTCATGTGTCTGTAGACGGTGCGCCTGTCTTCTTCAGAGACGCTTCTGTTTTTGTCTCTTGCCCACAATGAAATGGGATCACTTGTTCTTTTCTTATTAATAAATTTGAGTTCTCTACGGATTCTGGTTATTAGACCTTTGTCAGAAATATAACCTGCAAAAATCCTCTCCCATTCTGAGGACTGTCTACTTGCTTAACTTACTGTGTTCTTGGCAGTACAGAATCTTTTTTAGTTTGATCAGATCCCAGTAATGTATTTTTGATGTTGCTTCAATTGCCCAGGGGAGTCCTCCTCATAAATTATTCTCCCAGGCCAATTTTTTTAAGTGTTTCCCCTGCACCCTCTCCAAGAATTTTTATAGATTGATGTCTTAAGTTTAAGTCCTTTAACCAGTGAGAGTCAATTTTTGTTAGAGGTGAAAGGTGTGGGTCCAGTTTCAGTCTTCTACGGGTCGCCAGCCATTTGTTAAATAGGGAATCTTTCCCCAAATTTATATTTTTGATAGGCTTCTCAAAGATGAAATGACAATAAGTGTCTGGTTCATCTCTTGGTTTTCAATTCTGTTCCATACATCTACCTCTCTATTTTTGTGCCAGTACCATGCTGTTTTGATCACTATCAATTTATAGCATAGTTTGAAGTCTGGAAGCGTGATTCTTCCTGATTTGTTTTTATTTCTGAGTAATGTCTTGGCTATTCTTTGTTTTTTCTGTTTTCCATATAAAACGAAGGACTAATTTTTCCAGATCTTTAAAGTTTGACAAAGGTGCTTTAATAGGGATTGCATTAAATCTGTATATTGCTTTGGGTAGTATAGACATTTTAACAATGTTGATTCTTCCCAGCCATGAGCATGGTATATTTTTCCATTTATTAACATCTTTAGCTATATCTTTTCTTAGAGTTTCATAGTTCTCTTTATAGAGATCTTTCATGTCCTTTGTTAGGTATACTCCCATATATTTCATCATCTTTGGCACTATTGTAAAGGAATTATAGAGTCCTTGATTATTTTTCCACCTTGACTGTTAGCATATTTAAAGGGTACAGATTTGTGAGTATTGATTGATTTTGTATCCTGAGGTGCTGCTGTGTTCCTTGATCACTTATAGGAATTTTGTAGTTGAGTCCCTGGGGTTTTCCAGATATACAATCATATCATCCACAAAGAGTGAAAGTTTGATCTCCTCTGATCCTATTTGGATACCCTTGATTGCCTTCTCTTGCCTGATTGCAATGGCTAAGACTTCCATTACAGTGTTAAAAAGCAGTGGAGACAGTGGGCATCCTTGCCTGGTTCCTGATCTGAGTGGAAATGATTTCAATTTTAACCCATTCAGTACGATACTGGCTGTGGGTTTGCTGTAGATGGCCTCTTTTAGTTTAAAATGTTCCTTCTATACCTATTTTCTTAAGCATTCTGATCAAGAAAGGATGCTGGATATTATCAAAAGCTTTTTCTGCATCAATTAAGAGAATCATATGGTTCTTGTTTTTTATTTTGCTTATGTGATTATTATATTTATAGATTTAACATATATTGAACCATCCTTGGGACCCTGGGATGAAACCCACCTGGTCATGATGTATAATTTGTTTAATGTGTTGCTGGATTCTGTTTGCTAGGATCTTATTAAATATTTTTGCATCAGTATTCATTACGGATATTGGTCTATAATTTTCTTTTCTTGTTGGGTCTTTTCCTGGTTTGGGGATCAGAGTGATATTCACTTCATAAGTTGTGTTGGGAAGTATTTCTTCTTTTTCTATGTTTTGGAAAAGTTAAGTAATATAGGTACTAGTTCCTCTTTAAAGATTTGGTAGAATTCTGATGTGAAGCCATCTGGTCCCAGGCCTTTCTTTTTGGGGAGATTTCTTATAGTTGATGCTATTTCAGAACTTGATAAGGCTTGTTCAATATTTCCACTTCATTCTGGCTACGTCTAGGAAGGTGACTGTTTCCAAGTGTTGGTCTACTTCCTTCAGATTGTCATATTTCTGGGAATAGAGTTTCTTGTAATATTCATTAAGGATTTTTTGAATTTCTGAGGAGTCTGTCATTATTTGGCCTTTATCGTTTCTGATTGATGACATTAGGGATTTTACTCTTTTATTTCTGGTTAGCTTAGCCAAAGGTTTATCTATTTTATTGACCTTTTCAAAAAACCAATTTTTTGATGTATTATTGTTGTATAATCTTTTTGTTTTCAATTTCAATTAATTCTGCTCTAATTTTATTTATTTTTCTTCTGCTGGATTTAGGGTTGAAATGTTGTTCCTTTTCCAGTTGCTTGACATGTCCTATTAAGTTATTGACTCTCTCTTTCTGTACTTTTGAGGAAGGCTTGCTATAAATTTCCCTCTTAGCGCTGCCTTTGCGGTATCCCAGAGGTTCTGGTAGTTCGTTTTGTTCCAAAAATTTGATAATTTCCTTCTTAACCTCATCTATGACCCAGCTATCTAACATTCAGCATAAAGTTATTTAGTTTCCATTATTTTGTATGGGTATGGAAATTCCTGTTACTGAGTTCAACTTTTCTTCCCTGATGTTGGAAGAAGATGGAATAATGTTTATTCTTTTAAATTTGCTGAGGTTAGACTCGTGACCTAAGTTGTGATCAATTTTGGAGGATGTTCCATGGGCTAATGAGAAAAATGTGTATTCAATTTTGTTAGGATGAAATGTTCTGTAGCTATCTCTTAAATCCAAATGTTGAATGGTTAAATTTAACTCTAAAATTTCTTTGCTTCGTTTCTTATTGGAGGATCTATCCAACACTGCCACAGGGGTGTTAAAATCTTCGACTTTTATGGTACTAGAGAAAATCAAGTTGCTCACGTCTGAGTGTCTCTTATAAAATGAGGTGCATTCTGGTTGGGTGCATAAATGTTAATTGAAATCTCATCATGTTGAGTGTTGCCCTTAACAAATATGAAGTGACCATCCTTATCTTTCCTTACTTTTGTTGGTTTAAGCCTATTGTATCTGCGAATAAAACTGCAACATCTGCTTTTTTCTGCTTTATGTTTGCCTGAAATTTAGAAGAACATCCCTTCACCCTGAGTCTATATTTATCTTTTAAGGTAAGATGAGATTCTTAAATGCAGCAGATATCTGGCCTGAGTTTTTGTATCCAGTCAGCCAACCTGTGCCTCTTTAGAGGGCAGTTTATACCGTTCACATTAATTGAGAGTATTGATAAGCCTGGTAGAATTTTGGGTATCGAGTTTTTCAAAAGTCCAGTGGACATTTTTAATCCTTTGCCACTGTGAAAGTTGGAGTTTGCTCAAAAGTTTCTGAGTGAGTTTACTTGGGTGGTAGAGCATTGTGCTTATCATTGTGGGGGATGGGTCTGAGAATATCCTGGAGAGCTGGTTTAGTTATGGCAAATGTCTTCAACATGTGAATGTCATTAAAGTATTTAATTTCTCCATCATAAATGAAACTCAGTTTAGCTGGATACAGGATCCTGGTTTGAAAGTTATTTTGTTTTAGGAGGGTAAAGGTCAACGACCATCCTCTTCTAGCTTGAAAAGTTTCAGCAGAGAGATCTGTAGTCATTCTAATATTCTTCCCCTTGTAGGTTATGGTTTTCTTACGTCTGGCTGCTTGCAGAATTTTCTTCTTCATATTAACTTTGGCGAAATTAATTATAATGTGTCTAGGAGATGTTTTATTTGAACTGAGTAGTGCTAGGGTTCTGAAAGTGTCTACTATCTGGATTTCAGAATCTCTTGCCATGTTTGAGAAGTTCTCCTCTGTTATCATTTGGAGTAGAGCATCGGGGCCTTTTGAAGCAATCTCTTCTTCTTCAGGGATTCCTATAAGGTGAATGTTTGCTCTTTTGGCATGATCCCAGACAATTCTCTCAGGGAATGGTCTGTTTTTGCTCTCCACTTCTCTTCCTCTTTGAGCATTTGGGAGCATCCAAAAGCTTTGTCTTCAATGTCAGAGATCCTTTCTTCTGCCTGCTCCATTCTGTTTAAGGGATTCTTCTGTATTTCTCAGATCTTTGATGGCTGCAAGTTCTTGCCTCAGTGTGTCAAAATCTTCAGTAATTTTGTCTTTGAATTCATTGAATTCTTGAGACAACTTTTGAATTACTCCTTGAAATTCTAATTCCATCTTTACCTCCATTCTGTTGATCTTATTTACCATTCAAATCGTGAACTTGATTTCTGACATCTCAGCCATTTGTTTATGAATGGGATCATCTGGTGCGTCTTTTTTGTCATTTCTTGGTGGAGTTGATCTACTCTGATATTCATGTTGCCAGATTTTTTCTGCTAATTCCACCCCATGATTATTTTTTGCAGTTTGGCTAGATGGGCAGGTAAGGTAAAATTTGACTGGGGGCTCCTGGAGTTGTGGTTAACCAGTTAACAAGCCCTTTGCCAAGGATCTGGGACTGGTGACTGTAGCTTTTTCCCCTACAGCTTTACAAAGGACCCATACAGTATTACAGTCTGAAGCTCTGGGGACTGCTTGATGTGATGGAGTTAGGTGGCTGTGTCTTGTATTCAGCTGGTCTTTGTCTGATCCTAGTGGATCAGTGACTCTGGGTTGAAGTCTCAGCTGAGATTTGCTTTCATGGAGTCGCAGCTTGCCTCAGCAGAGGGGTCTTGCAGTTATTACTCTTCTCTCTCAGCTCTGCTGCCAGTCTTCAGCTTTATTTGGTACTTTCTGGTCATTATCCTTCCATCTAGATGGGAGCCTCTGTTGAAAGCTGGCTGCAGGTGGCCATCTTGCCCCTCCTCCCCAGACACAGTACTTTTTATCACTAAATGCTTCAGCTCACCTTTCCTAAGAACAAGGACATTCTTTTAATCAAAGTATAGTGGTCAACTTTAGAAAATTTTATGTTGATATAGTTCTGATATTTAATGTATGATTTCTATTTAAATTTTACCAACTGTCTTAATAATATTCTATACGATAGCTTTTTCCTTTTCCCAGGATCAAATTTAGGGCCCATGTTATATTCAATTTTCATGTCTTTTTAGAATCATTTAATATGGAATAATTCATTATCATTGCTTTGTTTTTTATGACTGTGTTTTTTCAGAAGTATTAGCTATTAGTTTTATGAACCTAATAGTGTGGATTGAATCCTTCAGTTTGGATGTATATTTGTATTAAATATATAATTCGGTGTATAATTGTATTATATACAGGATATCCATAAAGTTTGTGTTTGAAATTGCCCATGAACTTTATGGATAACCTGTATATAATAATATGTATTATGTATATTTGAATTATGTATAATATAATCTACATGGATGATTCTATTTTGTAATGATTGTATTAAAATGGTACAATATTAGTGGAGATATTACTTTTTTAATCTTTTCTTAAATTATATTTTCCTAAGTTTATTATGAGCTCTTAAATTTACTGACATCAAATAGTTGATAGTATGTTTCAGTTATCCTTTTTATATCTGCAGTGTCAGTATTGTCTTCCCCGGTTTATTCCTAATATTAGTTATTTGTGCCTTCACTCATTTTTCTTGAATGGTCTTACCAGAAGTTTGTCATTTTTTTAGTCCTTTTAAAGAACCAACATTCAGTATTATTAATTCTCTCCCATGTATGTTTTGTTTTCTGTTTCATTACTTTTGCTGTATTGTAGTAAATAGCATCCTTACATTGAATACTTCTGTTTTATAGAACTCTTTCTTATAAGTCTTTTATTAAAGGTCAGTTATACTTGGGAAGATCACCTTGAGCCCAGGAGTTCAAGGTCACAATGAGCTATGATTGAGCCACCACACTTTAGCCCTGGCAGCAGGGTGAGACCTAATCTTTACTACAAAAAAAAAAAAAGGAAAGGAAAGAAAAATCAGTCACCTCTAAAAGGCCAGATAAAGGAGATTCTACAAAGTTGGGCATTTAAGTTCAGAAACTCATCTTAGAAAAAGCATTACCTACCTCACTGCTGAATATCACTACAGTCACCTTTGAAATGCCATCCTTGGGAAGCTATGTACCAATGCCATCACCTAGTTCATCCTTCAAAGCAATTTTTGAACTCTTTATCTGACAGAGTTGTTATCTTATGAGGTCTGACAAGTTTGCAAATTCATCCTAGAAAAAGGGCTGTGAAGGATGGGCTAGGTGTAGGCATCAGTACATAACTTCGCAAGGGGACTGCTTCAGCTCACTTAGTGCTTAGTGATATTCAGCACTGAGGTGTGTAGCACTTTTTCTAGGATGAGTTCTCAGACTTAATTGTTAGGCCTCACACACCAAATCTGACGGCCAGAAAGAGTTACAAAATTGCTTTTGAGTTACAAAATTGCTTTTAAGTATGGACTAGGTACTGGTGTTGCTGCATAGCTTCTCAAGAGTGTATTTCAAAGGTGACTGGTTTTTTCTGTTTTTCAGATTGAATAATTTCTGTTATTCTACCTTCTAGTTCATTAACTTTCTTCTATAGTGTCTAATATGCCCTTTAGTCTCATCTAGTAAAATTCCAATTCAGATATGATACATTTTACTTCTAAAGTTTCCATTTGTTCTCTCTTTTATTTATTTTTTTTATTAAATCATAGCTGTGTACATTAATGCAGTCATGGGGTACAGTGTGCTGGTTTTATATACAATTTGAAATACTTTCATCAAACTGTTAACATAGCCATCTTTTTTCTGATGAAATTTTCTGTTTACCCATTCTGATCAGCTTTTTTGAGTAATTGGGAAATTTATAGTCACTATGATACTGGACTTTCAGGTTCTTGGTCTCAATGATTTGAAGAATAAATCCGCAGACCACAGATGAGTGGCAAGACAGAATTTATTTACAGAAAATAACTCAAAAACACTAAAGTTCCTGGTAGAGAGAGAAAACTCAAGTTGGGAGAGAAAAGCTCTCTCCGTTTTTCTCTCCCCAGCGGTATATATAGGTGCATGGGTTGAGGCCAGGAAATGAATGGATACAGTTACGTCCACTGGGGGAAGGTGAATAAATGTATTAATGAATGGACATAGTTCTGTCTGCTGGGGAAAGGTGAATGACGTACTAATGAATGGACATAGTTCCGTCTGCTGGGGAAAGGTGAATGAACGTATTAATGAATGGACATAGTTCCCTCCTCTGGGGGAAGGCGAATGAATGTATTAATGAATGGACATAGTTCCCTCCTCTGGGGGAAGG
>NW_003852430.1:13967407-13985974 GCF_000181295.1 Otolemur garnettii
AATGAATGTATTAATGAATGGACATAGTTCCATCTGCTGGGGAAAGGTGAATGAACGTACTAATGAATGACATAGTTCTGTCTGCTGGGGGAAGGTGAATGAATGTATTAATGAATGTCACAGAATTGAGGCCTAGGAAACTTACATGAAATTGACCTAGGGATAGGAAATGGGGGTTCCATTTTTAGTCATACATGTAAAGGGAAGGAGACACCAAGGTGCCAGTATCTCCCCAGCAGTTGTCTGGTCCTTTTAGCTACTGGAGCCTCCGGTGGGGGAGGGAGGCTCCCCCTCCCTTGCCTATGCTCCAGTGCACTGGTTCTGCTGCCAGCTGCCACCGTACCAACACCGCCACGGTGGAGGCGGTGGGTCCTCCAGCCCCACTGGGCTGAGCTGGCTGGGGCACCACCTGTCCTGTATCAATTGTTTAAAAGTACTTGCTTGGCCTTCAGTTTCCAATCCAACATATGAAAGTCTTAGAAGTCAACACACTCCCATCCTAACAAGAAAAAAGATGAACAAACTGAATAGCCACAATTCTTCTTAGCTGTATCAGAAAATTAAAGTTACAGGCAAACAGCTGTCCTCCTAATTGGAGAATCAGCTAAGCAACTACAGAAAATTCCATTTTAATGGAGCAAACACTAATGAACAAAAACCACCTCTAGAGCCACTGTCGGGGCAGGAAAACTTAACTGATGAATTTCTGGATGCACAGTGTGGATAAACAAGTCAAAAACTCAAGAAGTAGAACAGTCCCCACACTTTCATGACTTTTACCTTCACAACTGTACTGGGTTCTCATAGTGAAGACTGGAGAAAATCTCTTCCTTCTGGGTGGGGGAAAGGGAATATAGCCATTTTGAAATACGTTCCAGAGCATTCTGTCCTTAACAGCAATTAGCCTAATGGAAATGGAAATTAGCCTCGCTGACCTGAGGGAACTCCAGCCCTCTCTAGCCTTCCATATGGGGAAAAGAAAATACCCAGTTTATCATACATTATTAAGAAAGTACAAATTAAAACATTGAGATCACCACTGTACTCCTGTAACAGTAGCGAAAGTCCAAAACACTGACAACACCAGATGTTTGCAAGATGTGGAGCAATAGGAGCTCTCATTCACTGCTGGTGGAAGTGCAGAATGGATGGCCCCTTTGGAAGGCAGTTACTCTTTAATCTGTCACACTCCTCACACAAAAACCTGCACATCAATGTTGATAGCAGTTTTATTTATTATTGCCAAACCTGGGAAGCAAACAAGATATCCATCAGTAGATGACAGTATTAAAAAAAAAAAAAAAACTTTTATATTAATACAATAGAATGTTACTTAGCAATAAAAAGAGATGATCAATTAAGCCATGAAAATACATGAAGGAAACTTGAAAGTGTATTACAGACTTTAAGAAGCTGACCTGAAAAGGCTACATAAGCTATCTGATTTCAACTGTATGGCATGATGAAAAAGGAAAAACCATGGAGGTAGTGAAAACATTAGTGATTACTCGGTGCTCAGGGGTTGGGGGGAGGGTAGAAGGAGGGACAGATATGTGGAACACAGGTTTTTAGGGCAGTAAAACTGTTCTCTATGAATTGTAATGATGGATACATGTCATTACACAGTTTTCAAAGCCCACAGAATGGACAACACCAAGAGTGAACCTTAAAGTAAAGTGCGGGTTTAGTTAATAGTAATATATCACTATTGGCTCATTGTAACAAATTTACCACATTAACACAAGATGTAAACAGTAGAGAAACCTGGAGGGGGTGGGGTGGGTGGGGAGGAGAGTCTATGTGGTAACTCTGTGTTGTTTATGATTGATCTTTCTATAAACCTAAAACTACTTTAAAAAAATAATGTTCATTACCTTAAAAGGTCGGATGGAGGGAGGGTTGTTGTTGGGATCACACCTATGGTATATTTTGCAAGGGTACATGTCAAATCTATTAAGTGTAAATACCTTAACAATCATTAAGAAGTGAGGTGAAGGCTATGTTAAGTAGTTTGATGTAAGCCTTCCGAATTATATATAAAATCAGCACATTGTACCCCATAAATGAGTTAATGTATACAGCTATGATTTAATTAAAAAAAACCTGAGTTCTCTGCTAATTCTAACATCTGCTTTCTCTTGGAGTCTATTTCTGCTGACTGCTTACATCTCTTGATTGCAAGTTACGTTTCCTGCTTTACTGCATGTCTAGTGCATGTTCTTCAGTGCTTTAAACAGTTGCTAAATGTGTTTTGTTCAGTGTTAATGGTTGTTTTTAGAAGGTGGGCATGTCTCATGTCAGTTTCTCTGTCATACTTTAAGTAGAGGTTAAAATTCTCCAAGTGATTAACAGGGGTAGGCTGTGCTCTGAGTAAGAGCTTTCCTCCCGCAACAGTAGGAAGGGAAATTTGGACTACCTGCCTTGGAGTTCGTTGCATTTGCCTGGAGAAAGTGCTGAAATTTTCATGTCAAAGCTGCCATGAAAATTAGCAGATCCCGGGGTTCTAATGTGTAGTTACTGTCTTCTGGGAAGGAAACCAGTGAGTCAGGGCCAGGAAGGCCACATGTCTCCTTAGGGTTGCAGGTTCCACCCCCAAATGAGTATTTGATCATCCATTAAAAGGTCCAAGGTTATATTAATTTTAAATTTCTTTTGTGTGCTTTTTCATAGGGATGGTTTTGGGGGTTTGGGGTGCGGGAGAGGGGGACTTTTTCAGCATCAGGTTCTCATCATTTCTTACGACTGCCTATGTACACTTACCTCTATAGTGCTTCATTTTCCTTTGCTTAATTTTTCTTTTAATGTGCTGTGGACCGGGAAACCAAGTACTTAAAATTTGTAGAATCATATCAAATAGTAAATATAAATCAGCTTTATGTAGTAACAGTTCTTCATGGTATTCTGCTGTGAGTATAATGCAAGTACTTCACATTTGTTCAGTAACATTCGTGAGACACCTTTGTAGATTATTATAATCTCTCAGATACAGACCCTGCATTCAAAATTAACATCTATGTTCGGTTGCAGTGACTCAGGCCTATAGTAATCCCAGCATTCTGGGAGGCTTGAGGCAGATAGGTTGCCTGAGCTCAGGAGTTCTAGACAAGCCTGAGCAAGAGTGAGACCCCCATCTTTAAAAATAGCCAGGCATTGTGGCTGGTGCCCATAGTACCAGCTACTTGGTAGGCTGAGGCAAGAGAATCGCTTGAGCCCAAGAGTTTGAGGTTGCTGTGAGCTGTGACACCATGGCATTCTACCCCAGGGAGACTGAGTGAGAGTCTGTTTCAAAAAAAAAATAAAATCTATATCTATCTTTCTCTATATTATAGATATAGATATATAAGCATCTAATCTGGATGCACACTGTAAAATTAGAATAAATAACTATGTTAGCAATTACATAACATATTAGGTTATGCACAGATAAAGGAGCATTTAACTATAAAGCATCAATAAATACCTATTTTACAGAGGTTGTCTTTCCTTTTAGCTTTTTGCTTAATTTTGAACATTTGCAATTAAAAAATAAGTAAATTTAAAAGGATAAAGTACACACATAACTCATTTTTTATACCAAAGCAATAATATGTATTTCTCATATTCACAGTTTAAATTTGTAAATTTAGCATTTTTTCTGTATATGTCTTTTGCCTGAAATTAGCTGTATTTCCATCAGGTGGCAGTCACACCTCAGTTACAGCCATACACTACAGTTACTAGGTTTATTCATGACACATTGCTGCAGTCAGATATCATGGTGAAAGACAATTAGAAAGAGAAGTTCACATGAGGGCACAGAAAAATGAAAGGATCATCTGGTAGCAGAGATTCTTAATGCAAAAAGGAAATGATAAGCAGTTTGGAGCGCAAGATTTTAGAGTTTCTCAAATTTTTATTCGAATCCCAGGTTTATCACTTCCTAGCTATCTTATGCTTGCCAAGTAATTAACCTCTTTGTGCCTCATTTTCCTCACTCAGTAAATGAATATATCTACTCTGTAGAGTTATTATACAGTTTAAAATATGAAAATTAAACTTTTAGTATAGACCTTAGTAGAATGCTGTCGAGAGACGATAGTTATTGTAGGCCTTCGGGAAGGTAGAGAGGAATAAGAAACCAGCCAGTTTTATACTCCCAGCTGCAGCTGCAAGAATTCAGATAACTTAAATATGCAATTTTCCCTACACTTTATAGCCTCCAGGAAAAACATCTCTAATAGATAGATAGGCAGATAGGCCAGTATTTTCTCTCACCTTTCCATTAGTGTTAGAGAGAAAGAAGAGGCAATTGGACAGCACTGGAAAGTAAAGACACAGACTGCATCCTTCTCATTGGTGAATCATACTTCCTTTCCCAGTCTCCCTTGTTGACTTGTTCCTCCGAAGACCCAGGCTCATCAGCTTAGACAAAGACGTTTGGTACACATAAGTCAGAAATTCATCGGGCCAGTAGATGATAAGTAAAATACATACCTAATTCATTGTATATTTAAAAGCAAAGAACCCTAGATCATATTTTTCTTTAGGAAAGAGTCCTAGATATAATTTTCAGATGTGAGGTAATTTCTCTCCCTGCTCTGTAACTGTCCACACAAGACATCTTTTTCATCTTTGTTGCTTAACATTGTCCCAGAGGCTGAGAGCGCCTTTCCTTTCATAATTAAAAATGAAAATATTAAAATATAAATATAACAGAAATACGCAGCTAGATTCAATAAGTATTTACTAAATACCTCTGTAACATGCCAAGATACATGTTTTGGGGGATACAAAGGTCATTAAAATAGTTCCTACTCTAAAAAAATAGGAGGAGTGTTTCATGTATACAACTGTTTTAAGGCAAAATGTGGTGAATTCCGTAAAGGCAATTATAATAGTTTATATACTGTATACTTCCAGATTACAAGATGCTATCACATTTTATACTGTTCTTCACAATAACCTTATGTATAGGATAAGTGTTAAGTTTAATTTAAAAATGAGTCATCTGAAGCTCAGAGGTTAAATACCTGAAGTCACAATGCTGGTAAGTCATTCAGTTCAGCTGGCCGATGCTTGGATGGCAGGCGCATAGTCCAGGGGAGGTGCGGAGTGTGTTGTCTTACCCATGTGTTGAGTGGGCCCCATCTGGAGGATGCAATGGCAAATAAGACAGTCTTTGCGTAAGGAAGATAAACAAGATACAGAGTGCAAACCTAAATTTCTCACTCTAGATTCTGTTGTTTATTCTATTTCATGCAGTACAAAAATAAATGCTTTGGCAACGCTGAAGTGGAAGAAAGGGAGTTTAATCCTCATAGGGGTGGTTTTAGAAGGTGTAATGAAGGTGGTTTCTTTTCCTACCATCCTGTGCCAGATTGAGTTTTTAAATGTGCTGTGTTACTGATACTCTCTCTTGGAATTTTCTAGGTACGCAGATTTTCTGAGGCATTCTTTTGTTTTGAACACCCAAGAGAAGCTGCTGTTGCATATCAGGAACTGCAGTGAGTAGTATAAACTCAAAATGATTTTACATCCTTTTACTTAAGATCTCTATCTCAGAATTTATTAGTGACACAACATATAATATTAACAAGAAAATGAATTAGAGGAATTTAAAGTTCAGAAATCTCCTTTCTAATCAAATAGAGTTTAATCTTAAGAATTACTTCATGGAACTCGATACTTTGCATGTAAAGAAGCATAACACAGAGTACACTCCGCTCCCTTTTATCAGAGCCACCAAAGCCTGGGAGTCTTGTAGTCTCCGGCTTCAGCCTTCCATTTGGCTGTCTTGCTCTGTCTTTATTTTCACAGGTCAGCGTCTCTTACCTTTGTCTTTTTTCCATCATATTACGGATTTTCACAGGTACTGCCTTCTGCAGTGTAAATGATTTATTGTTAAAATACTCCCAATAAATGCCTTCCATCTTTCCTACTAAGCATATTTAGATATGGTATTCTTTGGCTTTAAAAAATATTGAGGACATTATGAGGACAAATATGAGAACATTATGCTGAGCAAAAGTAGCTAGACATGAAAGTAAATACTGTATAATTCTAGAACAGGCAAAACTAAGGGGAAAAAGGACAATAGTTGTCTTAACATTGATTTGGGCTGGAAGATTGGAAAGATGTGGGGGGGATTCTCTGAGTAGAGGAAATATTCTATATTATGTATCCACTTGACAGAATTATAGAGCTAAGGCTTTCATATTTTAATGCATTTAAATTATACATCCAAAAAACCTTTAAATGATGGTAGAGGTTGGGATATGTAGTGAGTCTAAAGGTACAGATAAATAAGAAGGGCAAATGTTGGCCGGGCACGGTGGCTCATGCCTCTAGCACTCTGGGAGGCTGAGGCAGGTGGATTGCTTGAGCTCAGGAGTTTGAGGCCAGCCTAAGCAAGAGCGAGACCCTGTCCCTAAAAATAGTCGGGCATTGTGGCAGGTGCCTGGAGTCCGAGCTACTTGAGAGGCTGAGCAAAAGGATCACTTGAGTCCAAAAGTTTGACATTGCTGTTGGCTAGGTTGCCTCAGCACTCTACCAAGGGCAACAAAGTGAGATTCTGTCGCAAAAAAAAAAGAAAGAAAAAGAAAAAGGGGGACAAATGTTAATTTTTGAAGATAGATGATTGGTACCTGGGATGTTTTCATACTGTTCTCTTTAATTTATTTGAAATTTTTCATAAGAAAAGGGTTTTTTTAACTGTTTTAAATAGCTATTAATTTTATTTTTCAGTATATCTCAAGTAAAGCAGTAACAGTGAGACACATTTTTTCCCAGCACTCTTACCAAATAATCAGGCATTTGAACTTTGTCTTTTTTTTTTTTTCTTTGAGACAGAGTCTAACTTTATCATTCTTGGTAGAGTGTTGTGGTGTCACAGCTCACAGCAACCTCAAACTCTTGGGCTCAAGTGATCCCTAGTAGCTGGGACTACAGTCACCCTCCGCACACCCAGCTATTTTTAGAGATGGGGTCTCTCTCTTGCTCAGGCTGGTCGGGAATTCCTCAGCTCAGGCAACCCACCCACCTCAGCCTCCCAAGTGCTGGGATTACAAGCATGAGCCACTGCGCCTGCCTTGCATTGAGCTTTTGGTATTTCTCCTATAAGCTATTTGCAGCAGATTAGGAAGTTCAGACATTAAGCATAGAGGCTCACTTGAAATAACATAAAGTACAGAAGAATATTATAGAAGAATTTAATGAATAATTTATTAACAAACTATAATTTTAGTTCAATAATTTATTGCCAAAAAACACTAGTTTTCATTTTACCAGTTTTATCTCTGCCCAAGCATCTTTTTTCATAAGAAGACTGTGTCTTAAGGAAGGAAGACAGGAACGATAGGGGGAAGGGGACAGAGTGGAATCTGTAAAGTAGTGTTGGGTGTAATTTTTTTTAATTATAATCTGACTTAAGAAATATTTTTCAGTGCTCAGAGTCATCTACAGATGTGCACCGCTATCAAAAATACTTCCTTCTGCAGTTCTCTTCCACCCCTACCTATTGAATGTAGTGAATTAGATGGAGATCTCAATTCATTACCTATAATCTTTGAAGATAGGTATTTAGATTCAGTTATTGATGGTAAGTATGATCTAACTAAAATATACAAGCTATGTGTATAGTTTTCAGTGTATTCTTACTGATATACATAAAGCCATCCCCTAATGTGGAACAGTTTTTCTCCCCTGTAGTTTTATTTATTTTTGAGAACATTAGAAAGTAATAGTTAGAAAAAGTAGTCTTAATCATATGAGTTCTCACACTGTGTTTAAACATGAATCTTTTTTTCTTTGAATAAAAGACTTAGATGCACCCTGGATGGGAATTCAGAATCTTCCAAGATCAGAGTCCAGTAAAATGGATAAATATGAGACTGAAGAAAGCTCTGTAGCAGCAGTTTCTAGCCCAGAGTTGAAAGTCATACCTGCTGGTGCCTCCAATATTTGGTATACAGAAGGTGAAAAGCAGCTAACAAAATCTCTAAAAGGAAAGAATGAAGAAACAAATAAATCCAAGGTTAAGGTTACTAAGCTTATGAAAACAATGAAATCTGAAAACACAAAAAAATTAATAAAACAGAACTCTAAGGATTCTGTGGTTTTGGTAGGCTACAGATGTTTGAAAAATACAGCATCAAATGATCTCACTAAATGCTTTGAAGGCAATCCTTCACATAGTCAGAAGGAAGGTCTCGATCCCACAATATGTGGATATAATTTTGACCCAAAGACCTACATCAGACAGACAAGTCCAAAGGAAGCTAGCTATTTGCCATCTAATACAGAGAGAACTGAACTAAAGTCTTCAGATATTGAAAATATGCAACCAGACCAGTTTGATCCTTTGAACTCTGGCAACCTAAATCTTTATGCAAATTTGTCCATTTCAGGTAAACTTGATATCTCCCAGGATGATAGTGAAATTGCACAAATGGAACATAATCTGGCATCCAGAAGTTCATCAGACGAGTGCCATGATCATCAGACATCCCCAGCTTTGGGAGTTAGAACAATTGAAGTAAAGCCCAATAATAAAGATCCTTTCAGTGGAGAGAAAATAACTGTTAAAATAGGACCTTGGACAGAGCTTCAACAAGATGAAATATTTGTGGATAATTTACTACCCAACTTTGAGTCCTTAGAATCTAATGGTAAATCTAAATCTAAATCTATAGAAATTACACTTGAAAAGGAAGCTTTGCAAGAAGCAAAGTGTCTTTCTATTGGCGAATCATTAGCTAAATTACGAAGTAATCTACCTGCTCCTTCTGCAAAAGAATATCATGTTGTAGTAAGTGGAGATGCAATTAAGTTACCAGATATTAATGCCACATATGCCTCATCTAGATTTTCAGACTCAGGTGTTGAAAGCGAACCAAGTTCTTTTGCAACGCATCCAAACCCTGACATAGTCTTTGAAACTGTGCAAGGGCAAGGGCCTTACAGTAATGAAAGATTATTTCCTCAGCTCTTGGTGAAATCTGATTATAATGTAAAATTTTCATTAGGGAGCCATTGCACTGAGAGTACAAGTGCTTTAAGTGAAATACAGTCATCTTTGACATCCATAAACTCTCTGCCTTCTGATGACGAACTGTCACCTGATGAAAATTCTAAGAAATGTGTTGTATCCGAATGCCATCTAAATGATAGCAAAACTGTATTAAATCTGGGAACAATTCATTTGCCAAAATGTGACGATACTAAAAAGTCAAGTATTATTTTGCAACAGCAGAGTGTTGTGTTTTCAGGGCATTTGGACAGTGAAACTTTAGCAATACATTCCTTAAATTCAGGCACTAAAGACTCTTTGCAATTTGTTTTTTCAGATGAAGACACTTCCAGGGATGTGAAAAGTAGTTGCAACTCCAAACCTAGCTTGGACACTATGTGTATCCAGGGTCCTGATAAATCTGATAACTCTGCAGGGACAGCAGTTGCATTAGATTCAAACCTGATTTGTTTAGGCACTCCTTGTGTCGTTTCAGGTTCTATTTCTACTAATACAGAAATTAGTGAAGATAGAACTGTGAAAAGAAAAGATAGTGATGCATTAAATCTCCAACAGATATATTCAGAAGTCCCTGCAGTTGAAAGCGAAACTCTTCTGGGCACAAGTGACCCCTTTTCAGCCAGTACTGATATAGTAAAGCAAGGGCTTGTGGAAAATTACTTTGGTTCTCAAAGCAGTACAGATATTTCTGACACGTGTGCTGTTAGCTACAGCAATTCAGTTAGCCCTCAGAAGGAAACTGCTGAAAAAGAAAATCTTCAGCAGGAACAGAGTAAAGAGGATGAGGAGGAAGAGCAGGATCAAAAAATGGTTCAAAATGGGTATTATGAAGAAACAGATTATCCGGCTTTGGATGGAACGATAGAAGCTTACTATACAAGCAGAGGTACACTAGCTGAAGAAAGACTTATAAAATCGGAAAAAGTAAACAGTGAATATCTGAGGGATGGTATAAATATGCCTACTGTCTGTACTTCTGGTTGTTTATCTTTTCCCTCTGCACCACGAGAGTCTCCTTGTAGTGTTAAATATTCTTCTAAAAGTAAATTGGATGCCATTACAAAACAGCCAAGCAGTACTTCTGACAACGTCATTTCTTCAATTTCCTGGTATGAAAATTCACCAAAACCTCAGATACAAGCGTAAGTAACGGAGCACAACAGTATGTGCTACTAAATATACATACAGTATATAGAACATCATAAATAATGTTTATTTTGTTTTCCAGTTTCTGTAATACAAAAGATGCTGCTTTGATTAGCTATCTAAAATGGAGAAATGAATGCAGTATACCCTTGGACAGACAGACCTGTAGTTCCCAAATAATTGTCCTGTTCTAAACGCTACACATTCTTGATAAAAATTTTCTGTTAGTAGTTTTGTGTTAGAAATATGGAATAATTGAGGTTAAACCCTTTTTTCATCGATATCTCATTTCTCTCCCATTAATTCCCAGATAAAAGCTAAATTTTACGGGTACATCTAGGAAATAAAGACAATATTAGATAAATGAATAAAGTATTGATGGAAACTTCCTACTAGTTCCTGATTGCCTTGGCTAAATCAGTGGTTTCCAGAACTGAGGTTTCATGGACCAGTAAAATGTAGAGATTATATATGTTTACGAGTATATACTGGTTTTTAAAATATTCTACTGTCCCAGTGCAGACTGAAGCATAATCTCTGGAGCGAGAGATCCAGATGTGTACAGTAGATTTTTTCAATTCTCAGGTTATTTGATAAATACATAAAAATTAAGATCATTAAAGCCTAAAGCTAATGAAACCAGTAAAGTGACAATAGGTGATTAAAAAATTGTAATATGCTAGAAGCTGAAGGTTGATAGCAGGTTCTGGGTACCTCTGAGTATCTCTGAGTCATCAGAAAGCAGATGTGTATCCTACACAGTTTGTGTGCATCAGCTTTTTTCAGTTTCACTTTTATCAATCCAAATAACATAACCTTAAATGGCTCATAAATTTGTATGTTACAAGTCCCCAGATTGTTTGGATTTGTCGGTTATTCCACCAGTGTGTGCCACTCATTTTATTCAGTCACATCCTCCTTTTTGTTCCGCTCCTTCTTATGATGTTTTTAGAAAGAAGACAAAGTAACTAAATCTTCTTTAATAGGTACTATACCTACTATTTTTATTGTTACATTTTGTAGAATATCTTCTTCCCTCCATTTATGTAAAATAAAAAGAAGCAAAGAGGATAAGATTTGATGACAGAACAAACGTCAAGTTGTCATCTTCCAGTGCTTCTCCTAGCTCTTCTATGCATGCAATATTAAATATATACAGAAAGGATAACTTCACTCCTAGTATTTTCTTAGTTGGTTTTAAGTTCAAAAGAATATTTTTAAGTGATTTCAAGTTTAAAATATCCATTGTATTTGACCAGAAGATGTACTAGAAATAGTAAAGAAAATTACCTTCTGATTTGTGAATTATTTGATGCCACATATTTTCGTGATTTTATAATCAAATGTTAAGTATCTTCATTTGCAATTCTCTAAATTGAGAAGATTATCTTTTTGGTTCTAAAAGCTGAATAAGATACTGGTAAAGGCTATCTTTCATAATATTTTACTTCAGCTTCCTTCAGGCAAAAGAAGAACTGAAGCAACTTAAACTCCCTGGGTTCATGTACAGTGATGTTCCTCTGCTGGCATCCTCAGCACCTTATTTTAGCATGGAAGAAGAGGATGGTTCTGAGGATGGAGTGCATCTCATTGTCTGTGTGCATGGTTTAGATGGTATGTGGCATCTAAATAAGGGTTAATGATGTAACCCTTAGCAACTCAATATGTTTTCTTGTCCTGGTGGATCTCATGTAGTTTTATTTAATCTTTCTACTAAAAAAGACTTTAACATTGCTGAAATTAATCAAACTCAAATACATTCTAACACTATGCTTAATTTTGCTTTTGTGAAGTGTAATATTAGCTTTCTTTTTAAGTAAATTTTCTATGGAACTGACACTCACGTACAAACATTTTTACTTTAATTTTAGATTTTATTGTCTTCTCTCTTATCAATGGTTTTGTCAGCCTTCACCTCATGGCAATCATTTTGTTGCCTTTTAATAGTCTTGCTAGTTCCTTTTTTAATTTGCTTTAAGCCTTATAGACTATGAAAATTAATATTCATAAGAATTAAAGTTTCATTAATTCATTAAGATATAAATTAAATTCTAAATACCTGGCTTTAGTGCTGTGGTTTTATGGTGGCTATTTTGGTTACTCCACAGTTTTTTTCTAGATGTAGAAACATTTGGAAGATGTTAAATATCTCTAGACTAATGTGGTATTACTGTATTACAATGAAATTCTATAACAAACTAGAGTTTATGGATCGTAAAAATATCAAAGTTCTGTACTACCACATTGTCATGAAATTGGAGATTTTCTTTACAAAGAAAAACCAACCAGCCAGACACTAAAGAAATAAACGTCTTTCTTCCTCTTAACTAAATAATAGAATTTGCAAAGAATTAGTCCCCCAAGAAAGACTTCTTGACCCAGGGCAATTGCTGATACATTTTTCCTTTCAAATTTTTAGCAAATAGATTATCTCTATGTTACATAAATTGTTCAAGATCAATAGAAAAAAAAGACAAAATGTAGCCCATTTTACTCCTTAAAGGTAACCTAACTTTGTTACTAAATCTGATATATGTGTCATATCAATGCCCCAGATAAGCAGTAGACAATCAGATATACTGAGTAAACTCATAATTGTACTTAATAAAGCCATACCACATGGAATACACAACACAAAGATAAGTAAATATAAAGAAATGTATTAATAATATATGCTACATAAGCAAATCAAGTAAGGAACCATTGTTAAATTTAATATTCATCTTTAATCCTGACAACTAAGCGTAAAACTTTGATCTTAAATAGAACTAGTAGTTTGCTAATGTGACTAAGCATATATAGTTCTAGTACATTTTATAACAGCCTGTAATGGAACTGGAGTCCTTTCTTCTAAGTGAGGTTTTGCAAGAATGGAAAATCATAACCACATGTACTCACTATTAAATTGAAACCACTCACCACCCATGTACACATTTGGTAGTAAAACTCAGTGGAAAGCAAGCAGGTGGGAGGGAACCAGAGGGGAGGGGTAGGTGAATCTCATACCTGACTAGTACAGTGCACGCTGTCCGGGGGAGGGGCACATTTAGAACTTGGCTCAAACTGTACAAAAGCAATTTATATGACCAAAGCATTTGTACCCCCTGTAATATTCTGAAGTAATTTTTTAATGTTAAAATAAGTCAGGAATAAAACCTTTATCAATGCAAAATCATAAAATATCTAAAGGATAAATTTTGGTAAAATAAAATAAAAATTCAACAACTGATAATGGCATATTGATATTGCCAGTAAACCAAAGCAATTAGCTAAAAATCCACTAATTTTTTAAAGGTAATTAGTTTTATATTCACATGTGAGGAGACTTCAGAAAGTTCATAGAAGAAAATGGATTTAGGAAACAAAAATTTTATTTCTCAACGTCCTCTTTATCTAGTTCATGATACCTTTTGTAGGTGATGGTACTGGCCATTTAGTTCCTCTCTTAAGAACTGAGGGTTCTGGAATTTAACCAGAGGAATCAGGTACAATATGGTGGTGTGTTCAGTGGAAACAAACATTTGTACCAGTTTCTGCCTACATGTTTGCTTACTACAAAATCCCTGTGCTAGTATAAATATTTTTTCTGATTTCTATGAAAGTAAACATAAGTTCATCTCCAAAGGAAACATACATGTTGTACGGTTTTACTTGCAAGCTGTTGTCTTCACATGTCAGTGCAGTCTCTCTTACCCTGAAGAAAATTGAAAGCCTTTTATACATTGTTGAAGATCATGAAACAAAAAGAAGTCAAAAGGAGACAAGTCAGGACTCTCTGGTTGATGCCAAGTGATTTCCCACTGAAACTCTCACAAAATTGCCCTTGTTTCATGAGAGGAGCGAGCCAGGGGCCTTGTGGTGGATGAAGAGAACTCTAGTGGAGCTTTCCTGGATGTTTTCCTGCTAACGTTTTGGTTGACTTTCTCATTCTTTGGCCCTCCAGAAAGTCAACAGCAAGATGGCTTTAGCATCCTCCAAAAAACTGCTGTGACCTTTGCACTTTGCCTTTCACTGAGCCACACCCACCTCTTGATAGCCAATTGTTTTGATTAGGTGTTGTACTGGTCTTCAGGGTTGTACCACTAAAGCCACTTTCATCTCCTGTTGCAGTTCTTGAAAGAAATGCTTCAGGATCTTGATCCCACTTGTTTAAAATTTCCACCGAGAGCTCTATTCTTGTCTTCAGCTGAGCCAGGTGCAATAGTCTGGGCACCTATTGAGTGGAAAGTTTGCTCAACTTTAATTTTCAGTCAGGGTGACAGTAAACTAAACCAATTAAGATGTCCGAGGTGTTGGGTATTGTTTATGCTGTTAATAGTTGGTCCTCTTTAATTAGGGCACAAACAAAATAAAATTTTCCCTCGCAAATTGATATGGATAATCTGCCACTGTGAGCTCTATTTACAGATCATCTCATCACTTCTTAAAATGAGTTACCCATTTGTAAACTACTGATTTTGGGGGGGGGGGTGTTACTGCCATGAAATTTTTATACAGCATCAGTGGTTCCACCATTCTGTCCATGCTTCACCACAAATTTGATGCTTGTTCTTGTAGCAGACTCCATGTTGCTGAGAGGTGTTCTTTTCAAACCAGTGTCTCATCCTGCTTGGTGCTTCAAAACACATCCTGCTCACACACATTACAACAAATGAGCGTGAGTTTATTTGGGTGCAAAATATTTTGAAGTCCATGCGTAGTTTTTTCATAATGCACATTTCCCATGAACTTTTTGAAAACCCCTTGTATTTTATATCTATAGCATAAATTCATATATCTTTTGAGTTATTAATTACATGTGTTAACAGAACTATCTTGGATATTTAAATAGATTTTTGCTTTTCTATACCAGTACCACCAAAGGGAAGTCAGGAGACTAAATACATATCTGAAATGCGTTCAGCCACCTAAAATGGTGATGGTAAGTCATTTATAAATAGTGTAGCCAGCAGTCACCAAAGTGATGTAGTAACACTTTGGTAAACAAATACATTGTTAGATAGAAGAGTGAAGCATCAGTGTGACCAAAATTTCCTAAGAAACAAACTGTTGAATGAGATTGGCTAATAGAAATCAACTTTTGCGTGAAAATTAAGACCTCTTTACTTCACAGCATATTGTCTGAAATATTTTTATAAATGTCATAGTGCATAAACTTTTTTTCCAAAAACTGTAGAAGTGTATGATAGTACATTTAGTACCTTTACTTTATTTCATCCTTTAAAAATGATTTTTCATTTTCTAGGTAATAGTGCAGATCTCCGATTAGTAAAAACTTATATTGAACTTGGACTGCCTGGGGGAAGAATTGATTTTCTTATGTCTGAGAGAAATCAGGTACAATATGCACTGTTTTCAGTGGAAACAAACATTTTGTACCAGTTTCTACCTAAATGTTTGCTTACTTCAAAATGCCTGTGCTAGTAGAAATAATTTTTCTGATTTCTATGAAAGTAAACACAAGTTCATCTCCAAAGGAAGTATGTATGTTGTACATTTTTACTTCTAAGCTGCTGTCTTCACATGTGTTGTATTTCTAGAATTTCACATTTCTACACCAGTATTTATTTGATGGAATCTTTATAAACGTCCTTATGTTTTATACTGGTAGTGGACCAAACAATATATAACTAAAAGCAAGTGTTATTAAGAACTCTGAGCCTTTTCTTTCTAGAAATTCACTACTTTTCCTTTTGTGTGTATGTTTTTTTAAATTTCTATTTTTGGTTTTGTTTTTTTGAAACAGGGTCTTGCTCCCATCACCTTGTCTTAAAAAAGGGTGAGCACAGGTCGGAGTGCTGTGCCATGATCACAGCTCCCTGCACTTCAAACTCCTGGGCACAAGCAATCCTCCTGCCTCAGCCTCCAGAGTAGCTGGGACTACAGGAGCCCACCACCGTGCCTGGCTAATTTTTCTGTTTTTATAGAGATAGGGGTCTCACTTGTTGCTTAGATGGGTCTCAAACTCCTAAACTAAACCTATTCCCCTTCTAAAATGCAGGGATAAACCATCACACTTTGCCTTTGTGCTTATTTTAATATAAGGAATAGTACTTTTACTGACTTCTCGGAAAAACACGGGTGATAACTGTACTGTATTTTCAATACCTTAATCAAAAATGTTTATATTCAGTTTTTCATGTCATTATACATTATTTCAGAATATCATATGTCTGTTTTGGTTTTATTTTAGAATGATACTTTTGCTGATTTTGATAGCATGACTGATCGTCTTTTGGATGAAATAATACAATATATCCAAATATATAGTCTAACAGTTTCAAAAATAAGGTAACTTCTACAAAATTACACAATTTATTTTTAAATGTCTATGAATTATAGAAAAACTAAACAATCTGTGGTACTGTTATCCTATTATGAAACATAGACTACAACTTAATTTAAAATTTTAAAGATTTTAGGGAAAGACAGTATTATGTGATTACTATTATATGAAATGTTCAGAGATATTGTAGAGATAGAAAGATTAGTGATTTCTTAGGGCTGGAGAAGATAAGGGATTAGAGGTGATAACTAAAGGGCATAAGATATCTTTTTGAAGTAGAAAAAAATATTCTGTAATTTATTATAATGATGGTTACAACTCTGAATGTATTAAGAGACACTGAATTGTATACATTAAGTGGGTGAATTACTTACTATGTGAATTATATATTCGTATGTAAAACAAAACATACTTTCACAGTTTCATGACTGCTGTACGTTATGTAAGTCAGTTCTCCATAAGCAGGAGCTGGTGATGATATCAGCATCTCTCATTATTTACTTAGATATTGTGAACAGAAATGGAGAGAGAAAGTGTTAGTTTCTGCTAGTCCAGTAGGAATAAAAGGCAAAACTAATCTTGCCACTTCAGAAAGGGTAGAATTAAGCTGATTACATTCATATCCCAATTACAGGAAGAAGCCGGCCCTGCATACCATAAGCTTTTGTACAGTTTGTTTCCAGTTTGAAGTATAGGCACTAAAAAGACATATAAGCAATTTTTACTTTAAATCACTTTTTAAAAATAGAATTCTGTTAAAATATGTGAAGAAATGCAGGTATGTTGGAAGGAGGAAAGTTGTTTTAATTCTTTTCATTTATGGATTTTAAAATACTTTTTTGATTACCAGATTTCCTATGGTCATCTTGTATTCTCTTTATTCATTTGTTATTTTATAATGAGAAAATAACATATTCAGTTTTTTCATTCATCCACAAAATTATTCCCTATTTTAGATTACCAGTTACAATCTACTATTTTCAAAAAGGGCGATGTGGTTGATTGTAGACTGTTAGCTACTGCGTGGTACTGTAGCCCTGTACTCCCACCCTACTGCTTTAGGAACTGCAGTTTGGTAGGGAAGTTTGTCTTGAGCACCTCACCAGATTCATCTGTAAACTAGTGTTTAGATGGCTTTCAGGCTGTCTTCTTTCACTGTAAATTGTCCCCAAGCATTCTCATACTATCTATTAAAAAATAATGGTAAGTAAGAATACTCTTTGATTTAAACTATTACATAATAAAAATGAAGTGCTCCCTAAATATTCGTTAATTTTTTTGTATGGTCTTAGATTTATTATAGGAAAATACACATATTTTTTACTTGTGCCTTATAAATACTGTTAGTTCAATAGTAGGCCCAACTTTGAAGTACAAACCAGAGTATAAGAGAAACAGACATATAATTTCTCTTAAGTTGCTCTTTCTAAGAATAATTTTATTATATTTTTTGAAGTCATGCCTTAACAGGTAATAATTATAACATTCTCACATTTTTTCCTTTATATATCATTTCAAAATATGAAAGTGTAATTTTAAAGGATGTTAGAAATTTTCAAATTCTTAGTATTTCATATCCGTGTATAGTGTATCAACTTTGTTTTTGCTTTTAAAAGTAATGCTGCAGAAGAAATAACTATTTTTTTCTCTTAAAGCTTTATTGGACATTCATTGGGCAATTTAATAATTCGTTCAGTGCTTACAAGGCCAAGGTTTAAATATTACCTCGACAAACTTCATACCTTTCTGTCTCTTTCCGGACCTCACCTTGGTACACTCTACAATAGCAGTGCTCTTGTTAATACAGGTAAAAAGTTTTATTGTTCCATATAAGAAATATGACATTGGGAGAAGATTCAAATATGTGTTTAGTATTTTCTCATGTTTATTTTAGAGCCAAGTTGTCACATACTTGAAATTTTATGAAGCAAAAGATGTAGCTAATTTTCCATTTTCTTATGTATGAAATAAATTGATAAAAGTCACTTCAAGAAATGATTATTGTCATATTGAGATGGTATTTGTCAGGTCACAAGAGCATTTTTTCCTTTTGTTCATTAAACTCTATTTTTAGTGACATTTATCAGGTAAATGAGCTATTTTGCCATTTCATTAGCTGAACTGATAA
>NW_003852430.1:13986003-14001006 GCF_000181295.1 Otolemur garnettii
TATTACTCTATTATGAAGTTATAAAATATTTTATATAGAATGTTACCTCTTTGGTAACAACAAAGAGATATAAGAATATACTTTCTAAGAAATTAATTCAAGATTTCTAAAGAAGTTAAAAATGAAAGCTAAGATCCTAATTTTGATTAGTATATTCTCATGGAGAAATATTTGGTACTTGATTTGTCTTTTGTTTGGCTTGGTTTTTCCCTTAGATTATAAAAAACGGTTTGTAATTTAGCCAGTTAGTCACCATTGTGAGAATGGTTCCACTAAACCCTTTCCCAGATATGCTTCCAACTATCAGATTTAATCAGTTAAAAGGTTTTTTTCCCATTCTTTTCTTCCCCTGTTCCCCTCTATAACATTGGAAGCAATGAAATGTGAGATGAATATTCCATAGCCTTATAAACCAGTTTCAGAGGGATTGAGATTTCATTTAATTTCCTTAAGGGACAGTTACACTTAAGTATGGGTTATTGATAATATAAAAAATACAACTAAGTATAAAACTTAAATTATATTCAGTTATCATTAAAAAATATTAAGCAATTTTTCACTCTAAGAATTGGTTGTTTGGGGAGTGCCTGTGGCTCAAAGGACTGGGGCCCCAGCCGCATATGCCGGAGGTGGCAGGGTCAAACTCAGCCCCGGCCAAAAACTGCAAAAAAAAAAGAATTGGTTCTTTAGCACTTAGTCTATTACCTATAGACTCAAAACATAGTGCTTAGGCATTTGGATCTACTACTGTGTTCGAAGGTTTTCTCCTTCCGCTTCTTTACAACTTGAAAAATATGTCTAAAGTTACAGTTTTTCCACATCTAGTCTTCGTAAGCTAGTATCTATTTTGTTACTGAATGATAGAGAAATAGTGCACCTTAATCAACCACCATTAATCCACGGTTAACCTATGCAGGCATGTTTTTATGTAACCAGAACGTGGACAATTTTATCTGTTAGCCCACAAAAATGCTAATTTGGGAAGTGTCATCTTTTTGAAATTAGTGTTCTTGACATATGATCATGTATATTTCCATTTATACTTACATATCACCTGTGGCTCTCTAGGTCTCTGGTTTATGCAGAAATGGAAAAAGTCAGGCTCACTTTTGCAACTGACATGTCGAGATCACTCAGACCCTCGCCAAACTTTTTTATATAAGCTTAGTAATAAAGCAGGTAAGTATTAACAGTTGGAACACATGTATGTGGAAACCTTTTCTAAAATTAACCTTTATCAAATAAATTATCAATATATCTTTTTGGTGATTAAAAAAGTATCATTCTATTGTAATTTTTTAATGAAATGCCCCACTCACAACTAAGACTTTAACTATTGATAAAATAGTACTTTAGTTTTTTATATGACTGTATTTCTCTTTTAGGAGTTACAAACCTACTTTGAAATTATCCTAAGACTTTAGCATTTGTATTTCAGTGCCAGTTTTGTTATTCTCGGTTTCCTGAGCAGTCTTGCATGTCCTTCCTCTCTTTTCCTAAGTGTCCCTGACCCCAGAGCTTTTTAGAAAACTCCCATATGTTTATCTGTCTTCCTATTCTAGGGCTGTCAAACATTTTTCAAAAACGGCAGATGTTAAACTATTAGCAGTTATTCTTTCTATAATTCTCATGACTGGATGAATCTTATTTCTTCTTATTAACTCATTATTGTATATATTCTTTACCATATATAATTCAGACTTTTATCACCTGAAGTCTCCAGCTCCTCCTTTGCAGATCTTACCCTCTGTAGATGACCTTACCTCTGACCTTACCATCTCCCCTGACTCACATTCATACATCTTACCAGCATATTTTTTCCAGTATTCTTTAAATATCCATCTGTAGGAAATAGACTATCTTCACCTTTCAAAGAATGCTATCTCTACTTTATTCTGAAAGTAGAAACAAAATTAAAAACTAGAATTTTCCCACTCTACCCTCATCTCCCCATTAACCCTGGCTATAGAGCAGAGTTTGGCAAATTTTTTCTTTGAAGGGCCTGATGGTAAATGCCTTGACTTTGCAAAGAATCTTTTGGCAACTACTTAACAATACTAGTAATATAAAAGTAGCCATTGACAATACAGAAAACAAGTGAGCAGAGCACATTCCAAACAAATTTTGTTTTTTTTTTAAGGGGGGATGGGCAACATCCAGATCACAGGCCCTAGGTTGCTAACCCCTGGAGGGTCAAAATAACTGCTGTGAGATAAACTATAACGAATATGGTAAAAGAGGTTCATAGATAATGCTATGAGAATTCAGAGATACCTTAACAATCTTGGGACATGGGAGGCAAAGAAGTAAGGTCAATCAAAGATGACCCCGAGATGTTTCAAACAAGTAGCACCTGCAGGGTATGTCAGCACAGCTCTTTCCCATTTCCCACTTACTCATTCAGTATTTTTTTTTTCTTTTTTGAGACAGTCTCATTTTGTCACCCTTGGTAGAGTACCCTGGCATCACAGCTCACAGCAACCTCAAATTCTTGGACTCAATCTATTCTCTTGTCACAGCCTCCCAAGTAGCTGGTAGTACATGCACCCGCCACAACGCCAGCTCTTTGTCACAGACAGGGTCTTGTTCTGGCTCAGGCTGGTTCAAGTATCCGAGCTCAGATGATACATCCACCTGGGCCTCCCAGAGTGCTAGGATTACAGGCACGAGCCACCCTACTTAGCCTCACATTCAGTATTCACCATCGGTCTTCCCAGAAGGTGTTCAGTGTATACCTGTTGAATGAGTAAATTAATCAATGAGTAATGTTTTAAATAATATTTTCAGGATCCAAAACAGTTTAAATATGCCTAATAAGATGTAAATCTAACCCATATATTCAGTGACTGGTAGTTCCAAGTCTGAAGTTACTTGAAGTTGTAAACTGAGGTCTTGAAGCAAGTCTCTCTTGAAATTCCTTTTTTCTTCTGGTGGGGGCGGTCCTTTAGTGAATTGTTAGAAGTAAGTAGTCAATTCCCAGGAAGTTGCTATATATACATATATATATACACACACACACAGTTACTTTATTTGACAAAATAGAAATAATACAGGTTCATATAAAACCTTGAGTAAATAAAACAGGAAAACATAGAACAAGAAAAAATAATAGCCAGCATGCTATTCTCAAGTGTTTTAAAACAATAAAATGATCATTTTTCTTTGATATTTTATTCTGCTAAAGCTACAAAGTCTTGGAATCCCAGTCTCATTATTGCTTCAGTTTCTTTTGAATGGCCAATTTCCCACTCTTTTGTAAAAGGCTAAAATTGTTTGCCTAAATCAAAATTTAGCCTGTTACCTTTAAGTGAAGCCTCTCGTGTGATTCTTTCTTTTTAAACAGTCCTTTTCTCTGCAGTGTATCATGAGTTAATAGATTTCTGTAATCGAAAACTATTCATTTTTGTAAAATGAAGAAAACATTTTAAAAACCTAAAATAATTTCTGTGATTTTTAGAACAATGAGAAATAGTATATTTTTTAAGAATAACAAATTTTTTAAATGTGAAATTGTGTTCTTTTAAAAGGGAATTTTTTTATTAAGACTTTATGATTACAAACATTAAGTTTTTACAGCAATTTCTGATGCAACAAAAACCTATGAAATTCTACAGATTGCTAATAGAATATGTAAATGATTTGCATGTACAATGCTAGCATTTCAGCATTTGAGTAGCAATGGAAAGAAAGAAGATGAAGGAGCCAGAGCAATGTGGAGAGTAGAATATATAGTATGTGTGGAGTAGGCAACCCCAGTGTCACTCACATTACCAGAGCAGAGGAGGGGACCATGGGCACTCTCGCATTCCACAGTCAGGGCTAAAAATAACCAAGTAAAGATCTATCCATGTTGGATCTATCCTTATTCTAAGCTCTTCCTAAAAACACCTTCTTAGAATGGCTTTACCAGCTGATGACTTGTTGAAGTAAAATGGTTAAGTCTGCTGTGCTACTGTGGCAGGAGATAATCTTTTTTTCCCCACAAGATTACAGAGAAGTTTAATAATAGATATCACTTTTGATTTGTAAATAAAATTTGTATTTTGTTTCTGAAAGTGTCGGAAAGAATCAGCGTCAGCTAACATTTTAGGGCATAAATTCTTCCAAATATATTTAAAATAAATGACTAAAAATATGAATGCTTTAATACTGTTTACAGTATGTCAATTTAAAAAGCACAGGTTTCTCAGCTTTAGCTCTCTTGATGTTCTGGGCAGGGTAAGTCTTTGTGTCAGAGGGTCCTGTGCGTTGTAAGATGTTCAGCAGCGTCTCTTGCCCCTGCCCACAGGTGCCCATACCACACACACCCTTCCCCTCCCAGTTGGGACTACCAAAAACATCTTCAGATGCTGCTAAATATTCCTTGAGGCACAAAATCACCACTTTAGAACCACTGCTTTAGCCAGTTGCAGAAAGTAAACATGAAATGACTCTATGAATTGCACAAAAACTCCTTAAAATTTCCGGAACAAATGAGTAGCCTGAAGTATCAAGACGACTAAGATTATGAAGATGAAAATTGCTATTAAGGTGTTCATACAAAAATCATGTTATTATGTAGTCCAGAGAATACTATATTTAAGATTACTTTAATCTTTTTCTTGGTAATCCTATAAAGTAAAATATTAATGGGGAAATCTAACTTTTCAACAAAGAATTAGCTACTTCAGGGACTCACTGAAGTATTAACCCGTAGGTTAGTTAACTAGGTTGTCTTTGAGCGGGTAGAGTTAAAGTAGGTGCAAAAAAGATGAACCTAGAATATAACGTTCCCAAAATAAAGACTTCAGACATTTTTACTGTCTGTGCTTCAATTGAGATGAAGTATTACAGTAATTAGTAGCAGCGTTGTGACGCTGGGGACCTGCCATGCTTCTCTGCCCCCTCTAGCCAACACTGACAAAGAATTGAAACCAAAAGATTAAAAAAGGGCCATAGTCTGTTTAACTAACTTGGTTCTTGACTATATAAAAAGCAACCCTTCTGTGTACCATATGTAGTTTCAGCCCTACCCGTGCACTTCCAAGCGACAGTCCCTGCTTTCACTCAGAGCAAACACATTTCTCATCCTAGCACAAAGCCTACATACGGTAAAGCTGGGGTTTTGTAAAGAATATTTAGAAATTTGGAGAAAGGATTCAACAGGTATTTAAAAAGTTGCAAACCTAGCACTACTGAGGAAGTAAATTTATTTTCTGGTCACTTAATATCATACTAGTAAGGTATTTTAAATCTAATTAACTTTTACATTATTTTTCTGTTCACAGGGCTTCATTATTTCAAAAATGTTGTGTTGGTGGGATCTCTACAGGATCGCTACGTTCCTTACCACTCTGCACGCATTGAAATGTGTAAGACGGCTTTAAAGGACAAACAGTCAGGTAATGAAATAAATCTAAAGTATTGTGGAATAGTCCATCTATTAATGAGATTTTTCTCAGATTTTCCAGTTACTTTCTCTTCTCCGCTCTTCTCTTTCCTTTTACTCTCTGCCACCCGCGGATACTAACAGCTGTCCTCTCCCATTTTGCTTCCTTTATATCTCTCCCACCACGTAAGCTGTCTTTACCAGGAAGCAGTTCTTTCATCTCACTGCAAATGCTTTTCCATTTTGCTGCCTCAGAGGTAGTCCATACTGCATTATTGGGACTGGGGCCTGCAACAATGGTCATGTTACATGTTCTGCTATACGTAGTGTCTCGTTTTTAAGCAAAGATGCCAGCAAGAACTTGCCGCTCTTTACTGATTGTGAGTGATAAAGATTTTGTTTATTCTTTTATCATTTATGAGTAACAAAAGCAATTTAAAGCATACCTATTTGGAGCCAGAAGGAGACTTGAGTGCTGTATGCTTATTTTATAACTGAGTCCCAGACATACTAAGTGGCTTATCCAAAGTCACCGTCAGTTAATTCAGGATTAGGGCAAGAACCTGGTACTTCTACCTCTCTCTATGTCCCAGTGCCTTTTTTGAAGTGAGGCTGATTTTTAATCTCTTGATCGTTTGCTTTTTCTACATCATGACAAGTGAACAGCTCCTTAAGGCAGGAATTCTCTTAAGCACATTTATATTTTCAGTTGCCTAACATGGCTCATAATAGGTATTTCATTTATTTAACAAATGTTTATTGTGCATTCGTGATATTGGAATAATCTTTTTTTTTGCATTTTTTGGCCAGGACTGGGTTTGAAACCGCCACCTCCAGTATATGGGGCTGATGCCCTACTCCTTTGAGCTACGGGTGCTGCCCATCTTTTTTTCTTTTTTTCTTTTTTTTTTTTTTGAGAGAGAGTCTCACTTTGTTACCCTCGGTAGAGTTGCTGGGGCATCATAGCTCACAGCAACCTCAAGCAGTTCTCTTGCCTTAGCCTCCTGAGTAGCTAGCTGGGACTACAGGCGCTACCATAACACCTGGCTATTTTTAGAGGCAGGGTCTCGATCTGGCTCAGGCAATCCACGCACCTTGGCCTCCCAGAGTGCTGGGATTACCGGCATGAGCCACAGCGCCTGACCCTGGAATAATCGTTTTTAAAGATTCTGTTCTGGAAAGACTAGAGTCCATTTAGGGGAAAATTCAGAAGAGGATTAACCTTCAGATGGGTAGCTGAAACTAGATAAATGTGCTTTGTTTTAACAGTGAGACTCTGTGCCACTTGGGGACTGGGGAAATCTCATGAAGACATGTCTGGACTTCTTATGTAAATGTATTTTTAAAATAGCATGGAGCCAGAAATTCAGCTTGACTCATGTACAATGAAAACTATGAGGAGAGGTGGACGTAAAAAGGGTTTTTTCCTGAATTTATAAGATACTGATCTTAAACTTTTCTCTGTGCTTCTGTGTACTCTTCCCTTTTGTCATCCCTCAGCGCTACATTCTGCCTCTTGTCTGAAATGTACCTGCCACTCTAAAATGATCGGTTACCATGGACGTGTTAGTTCTTGTCTATTAGTGACATAGTGTATAAGCGTCATAAATAATACTTTGCCTTTTGTAAGGCAGTTTGTATGCTTATGTGTATGTGTTCTAATCTTTATCTTTTACTTAGCATGACCTCAATAGATCCATTATAAGAATTAATCAAAAAGAGGTAGAGAGGAATACAACTTTGAATGAAAAGTAGAACCAGATATTAAATAAACCTTTAAACTGGAAAAAAAAAAAAAAAAAAAAAGATCTTGTTTGTTTTTTGAACCAAGCTCACATTATTCTTCTGACTATAGGAAGTTGCTATTTTTTCTTAAAATAATTTGGAAATGTTGACTGTTATAAAAGTATTTTTCAAGTACTTGCTTGCTATAGACTAAAGTTATAATTTTGCCTTACCACCAAAATATCTCACCATAGCTAGCTTACTTTTATAATAGTTTAATGAAACCATTTACAAGTGACTGAACATTGAAGAAAACTATTTTCCCTGTTATATACATTGCTTTGAGTTAAAAATATCAAATTGACAAGAATAATGTCACTTAGCTAAATAAATAATGAAATTATTTATATTTTCTATAAACAGTCTAAAAATGATAGCTGAAGAAAAATAAAATCTTTTATAATAAAATCTTTTAAAAGACATGTCCCTAGGATTAATGTAACTTAAATTTTATAAATTACATAAAACTTGATATAGAATTTTTTTCAGTTACTCATGTGAACTGATTTTCCTTGTTTACATTTGTTCCATAGGACAGATCTATTCAGAAATGATCCACAACTTGCTTCGCCCAGTTCTGCAAAGCAAGGACTGTAATTTGGTTCGATACAATGTCATCAATGCATTGCCCAATACAGCTGATTCACTCATTGGGAGAGCTGCACATATAGCTGTTCTTGATTCAGAAATATTTTTAGAGAAATTCTTTCTGGTTGCTGCCCTTAAGTATTTCCAATAGAATGAAAGCATTGTTAGAGACTGGATAATTACCTCATTCAACAATGATTCAAATAATGTATTATATTAAAATGTAGATACTGCTAAGTTCTAAGAAATATTTATACCTTTTATATGGAAGATAATTTATATCATCCATATTTAGAGCTTTTTAAACATCAACTTTACTTTCTAGGTAACGTGGCTGTGCAATATTTTTTTAATTTTATCTTTTTACTTTTCTATTCCTTTTTCATATATTTTGCTACCTAATTATTTCAGTGAAACTTTAAGCCCGTATGTACGTCTGATTGTTTATTATTGGCTTTCCACAGTCTCTACATCAGACTACATTATATTAGAGGCCATTATTGTAGAACAGCATGGGATTTTAAACTTTCTAGTATGGGGTTTTATTTAGTTAATTATAAATTTTACTTTTAACAATTTATGTTTTAACTGGAAATAAAATTATGGCTGCTACAATATATTTTTGAAATCAACTTCTTTAGTCCTGAAATATGTCTCTATCATACTATCAAACCAGGTAGTTCATATATGACAATGTTATAAAGTTTTCTATAAAATCATTACTGTTGCTAATAAACATATGTCATGCCTATTAAAATATATTTTCTACAGGTGTTTTCAACATTATTTCTCATATTAACTTTTATTACTGGAAATTTTCATGTTCACGTTAGCACATAAAGATTTTTGGATGTTTGAATGCCCTCTGCCTTGATTTGGTTGGAATCTTGCTAAATTGGTAATGTTGTTTGAACTTTGTGACTATATTTCTTTACTTTTTTCATGGACTTCCTTATATGTACATAATAATTAAATGTTGAGATTTATGATATACTTTTATGAATTTAAATAATTTTTAAATATTGTTAACATTTTTTGAACTAAAAAGTAATGTAAATAAATAATTCATATTTTAAATGCAACAAAATAATTAAATTTACGTGTTTAATGAAATAGATGCAAATGTTTGATATATGGAGATGTTGAGTCTTTTGACTTTACTAAAGGTGCTGAACAGCATTAAATTCACTGTTTTCCTTTTCTCTTTTCCTTGCGAAAATAATAATGCACTAAGGGTGGATAGAAGTTTTGTTTGCATTCACCAATTGTGATGGACACAGGTTTTTTGTAAGTAGGTATTGTATAATTGATGCATGTTTATTTTTAGCATTGTGTTATTATCCCTGGTGTTAATAAATGAACAAATGACTAGTGGAAGAGCTGAAACACTTGTCATCCTTTGCTTGTCCTCAGAGTACTGGAGGTATATACTTTTATTTGTAATTGAATATACTACATAAACTAATCATAAGGACCATCATATTTGTATAATTTTTAGCCTTCATAAGAGTAGTTTTATAACTTACATCCTTATTATTTAGTTAAAAGAATTTTGATTGCTCTTGATTCTTTTTTACTTTTTTAGAAAATACTCAAAAATTCCACTTAAGATAAAATTTACCAATAGGAAGATATAAATATATTCATTATTCACCATAAATTTCTGCCACACATTTTTTTTTATCTTCATGTATCTTGGCTCTGAGTTTGAAATATCATGCATCTTCTAAGTTTGTATAACTTCCAGGTTTACTAAAGGACTCATTCTTACTCATAATTATACAAATAGTATTAAAGGGTAAATTGTTCTTAGGATCATAGTTGGTTAATATAAAAGCTAACAAGTTGAACATGGTTTAAAAGCTAACAAATTGAACTTCTTTAATTTATGTGGGGAACTATTCATATGCTCTTCACCTTGAAGTTCAGATCTGGAGACATTGATTTTGGATCTGAGGGAGAGGGGAAATGATTATTTGAAATGGTCTAATTGACTGTCATGAATCTCATTGAAGTATACCAATAAGTTTTCATGGTTGTAAACATCAAAAAATGATTATTAACTTAAATAGAAAAATAATTATTGGAAGATTATCAGGTAGCTCATAGAATTGATGGAAAGGATGGAGAAATGGGTTTGGAATACGGAAAACAAAGGAAACTAGGTGAACAAATCATAGCCAAGTTCTGTGACCTCAAGAAGAGCTGGAAGACTATATATTCTGCTGCCAGGGAAACCCCTGAAAACTGGATTTCAAATATTTATTTGCATAACTCAAGATTCAGAATTGGGCAAAATGTCCAACTGACCAAGTTTAAGTCTTGGCCGATGCTCAAGCTGTCAGGCATCAAAGTCAGCAAATACTGTACATCTGACCCTCTCTAGCTTCCACAGTAGAAAATGGGACCATTTCTTCTGCCAAGATCCATGGAACATACGAAATGGGTTTGATAGCTTCAAATATAAAAATGTTTCAAAGGTCTACAACAGTCCCTTGCTTGTCTTTCCAGCATTTGCAAGCACCATTCTCTCCATATTTACACATCTAAATGCATTCTCCTCACTTGCCTTCATTCAGCTTCAAGTCCAGGATCTCACTGTTATGTCTTGTGGTTCTCTAGTTCTGCAATGATCTTGTCTTAATAGTTTGCCACCAACCCTATATACAAGATAGGAAAGAAAAGGAAATGATAGAACACTATGAGCCAGTGAAGAAGGAAATACGGCTAGAGCGATGCTTTGCAAGCATCCTCGGTGAGAATCTCTTGGGCTGTTTGTTAAAAATAACAAATTTTAGGTTCCCATTACAGAGCAGCTGGATCAGGATACTGTAAAGGCAGCAGCATGTTTTATGCCCCAAACTTCTCTCAAATAAAGGACACCTATGCTAAATACTGTAGTTCTGCCACACACTGGAAGAAGCGTTGCCTTGGCCACCCATTAAATAACTGAATACTAAAGCAAAAACATCTGTGCAGAATCACCATGTGGCACACAGGCTGCACACAGGGTAGACACTCCTGGGTGATTTCTCACCACCACCTATTTCCTATTTCTTTTGTGTTAACCAGCTATCAGGTTTCTTTGTCTAGCAGGTGACCCAAGGATCTGAGATTGAGTTGTCTTCCTACATGGCTACAATAGTGTTTGCTTGCTATTTACAATTCAACATGGTATTTAAAAACATACATGCAAAAACATGGCATTGGGAGGAGGTATTTTAGCAAATCCTCCGAGTTCTAGTGAAACTCCAACTCCTTTCCCCTGTGGTCATCAGGGCCAGTCACTCCAACTACCACCATCGTCACTTTTTCTAATCTAGAAAAACAAGGTAAAAATGACCAGGTGGCATTTCCAACTAACTTCTAGCTTAGAGAAAAATTGTTGTGTCCTCTTATGGAAGCATTCCTCTGGGCACAAAAACTGCCACATCAACAGAACCTGGAATCATTGAGATGGGTGGCAAAGTAGTGAAGGGTCTGAGATGTTACCCTACTTGCAGGCTAACAGGCTTGCCTGCTATGGTTTCAGGGATGCTGACGGGATAGTCCTGGGTAAAAGACAAACGGCTTTATTACAGCAAAGTAGCAGCCAGAGTATCAATGTATTTGCAGCAGCTCCTGGAGCCCAAATGAAATTCCCACAGTATGATGCAGAGGGCCAGATGACACTTGTACACACGGTGGGTTGTGTTACAGGAGAAGAATCCAGGATAAAGCAGTTTTTCAGCAAGCAGCAAACAAATCAGTCTCTCTAAGGGTGGGGGGAACAGCCGTTAAACAGGAGTAATGCTGTGATTGCCTTGTCCTATTTAGGTCCCTATATGACCGCTATAGAAATGCTCAGTATCAGGAGATGGATGATACTTGCAGTCTGTCACACTTGAAAATAGGATACAGGGATGCTCAGAGCCCATGGCAGACTGTCTCTTGTGTCCTACAATGGAAAGCAAAATATATTTTACGTTAGGATGTCAGATGTAATAGTGTGATGTCAGTCTCTATTCTTTGGACTTGTTATTCTATCAACAGAATAGATACCACTGAACACGCTTAACACTTTTACAGAGTATGGCAAATCCTTTAGGATAGTATCCCTAAGTATATTTTCTCAACTGGTTCTAAACAACCTTCAGTAACACTGTTGTCCAGGCTCAGCTCCTATAGCTCAGCAGCTAAGACACCCAGGTTGATGTACATACACCCAGGTTGGTGGGTTAAAACCTGGCCCAAGCCTGCTAAATGACGACAACTACAACCAAAAAACATGGTATTGTGAGGAGGGCCCATTGTGGTGGGCGCCTATAGTCCCAGCTACTCAAGAGGCTAAGCCCAAGAGTCTGAGGTTGCTGGGAGCTGTGACACCATAGCACTCTACCAAGGGTAACTAATGAGACTGTCTCAAAAAAATTTAAAAAAAAACAACGCTGTCCTGCACTCTGTAAAACCAGTTGCTCCTGTATGATGGGATATCAGATAAAATGGGTGAATCCTGCAGTATCAGTTCCTTGCTTTACATCTTCACAGGAAAAGGAGTTCTTTGGTAAGAAGTAACATGGGATGTTATAGAAGGCGTGTGGAGTGTAATGTGTTCAATAAGTCCAAAGGTGAAGTATGTAAAAGAAGCATGAATCCAAACCCAGAATAATTGTCTATTCCTATAACAAATTGCTACCTCCTTCATCATAGGATTACATTGTAATCAGACCTGCCATCTAGGCTACCTAATACTGTATCAGGGAACTAAGTTGGTCACACAGCTGGCAAGTAGTGCTGACCAATCAGTCGTGGCAGGGAAAAGGCCATGTTAAAAGTACATACATGTTGGGCGGCACCTCTGGCTCAGTGGGTAGGGCGCTGGCCCTATATACCAAGGGTGGCGGGTTTGAACCTGGCTCTGGCCAAACTGCAACAAAAAATAGCCAGGCATTGTGGCTATGGGCGCCTGTAGTCCCAGCTGTACTCAGGAGGCTGAAGCAAGAAAATCGCCTAAGCCCAGGGTTGGAGGTTGCTGTGAGCTGTGATATCACAGCACTGTACTGAGGACGATAAAGTGAGACTCTGTCTCTTAAAAAAAAAGTACATGCGTGTTTCCATTCTTGTCATTATCACTACTTTGTGAGTGGGTGCACTGAGCAAACACAGCTGTGATAGGGGAAGGAGGCAACTTAAGTCCACAAAGTATGTCGCTGTGGTGGGCAGCCCTTGTGTAATCCTCTACCCTTAATAGTGGGCTGGACCTAAAGACAGAATACAGCAAAAATGATGCAGTGTCTCTGCTGAGATCACCAAAAGATTGGCGCTACCATCCTGAGTAGCCTTTCTTGCTCTTTGGTTCCTTCATTCTGTGGAAAGCCAGCTGCTATGTTGTGAGAGGGCTTTTGGAGATGCCCACCTAGCAAGGAACTGAGGAAGGTTTCCAGTCCAAAAGTCCACAAAGAACCAAATACTGCAATAATCATCTGAGTGAGCGTGGAAGCACATCCTCTCCTAGCAGTGCCTTTATTAGAGACTGGAACTCCAGCCAACAGTCTGGGCACACCCTCACGGAAGACCTAGAGCTGGGATTCCTGACCAAGGAAAGCTGTGGGAGAATAATTGTTTATTGTTTTAAACCACTAAATTTTGGTATAATGTGTTAGGCAGTAATAGATAACTTATCTAATTAAGAGCTATTCTGCAATGGGAGCCTTTTTTTTTTTTTTTTTTTTGAGCATTCAAGAGGACCCAAATGTTCTTAGACTTTGGGTCCATTTTGAGGGTTCCTATTCCAAAGAACTATTTGAAAGCTTTTCTATTCCCGGTCCTTGGCCACTTGACTAAACAGTCACTGCCCAAGAAATGATGTAGACCTTTATTGCAAGCCATTTCTCTTTCTAGACAAAGTATGCAAGAGAAACGAAGTTCTGCCCTCTGGGAAGAATGTTTTTTCCCTCTGCTCTTCCTTGAGGGCCTCTGTTAAATGGGGCTCTAGGCTGGGCGCCTGTGGCTCAAGCGGCTAAGGCACCAGCCACATACACCTAAGGTGGCGGGTTCAAATCCCCAGCCCGGGCCCGCCAAACAACAATGATGGCTGCAACCAAAAAATGGCCAGGCGTTGTGGAGGGCGCCTGTAGTCCCAGCTACTTGGGAGGCTGAGGCAGGAGACTCGCTTGAGCCCAGGAGTTGGAGGTTGCTGTGAGCTGTGATGCCATGGCACTACCCAGGGGGATAGCTTGAGGCTCCATCTCAAAAAAAAAAAAATGGGGCTCTAAACAGATGAAGTAGTCTATCGTCAGTTCAGTCAGTTTATTGAGCTAGAATTCAGCTTTGAATTTTTTCCTTACTCCACTAAGATTACAAAGGAATTCATTATTAAGTTCTAGATATAAGGGAAGGGTTAAAAGCATGACCTTAGGAATGTGAGCTACCTGCTGATGAAAATTGCTGGGGTTTTGTCCCTGGCAGCCCCGCTCTGAAATCCACCTCCTCTTACTGAAAGGACTCCTTATCTAGATAACTCTCATTTCTGATGAGAAACTCAGATTGCATGGCCACCTGATGTCACCTGGTCAGAAACTACCAAGACCCAATAGCTAGTCAGAAACTTTCTTAAAAAAAAAAAATCCAAAAATTCTAGAGGCCTTCTCTGTAATTTCTGTAAAGACATCCACAAGTATCCTGATCTGCCAAGTACACTCTGAAAACTCAGGGCCAACTGGCAGAGCTCCGGGCAGGGCAGCCTGGCCCAGATGGACTCCGGGCAGGGCAGCCTGGCCCAGATGGACTCCGGGCAGGGCAGCCTGGCCCAGAAGGACTCCGGGCAAGGCGGCCTGGCCCAGATGGACTCCGGGCAAGGCGGCCTGGCCCAGATGGAGAGCCTTCTCTTGCTCTTCACCCCTACTCACAAACGTCACTTTCAGGTCTTCTGGCCAAGGGGTCAAAACTTATGGATTAGAAACTTATTAAACATGGAGAGATTTAAAATATAAAATCGATGGAAAATGAAGTAAAAGAAGCATCTTACATGAGTGGAAGATAGAAGGGGCTCAATCTTCATTTACTACAAAAGATCATTCCAGGAGACCTTTGGGGTTCTTGAAAGGTATAAACAGAATTATTCCTTCATCTACTTAGCCATGACTTTGCGTTTTAATCAATGGAGGGTTTAGGGTAATTTGGATCGTTCTTGGTGAGACAGCTGAGCCACTTCCCCGCTCGTTTTTAGCTGGAGTCTGAGGCCAGCAACCACATTCCTAGAGCGGGCCACAGAGGCCCCGCCC
>NW_003852430.1:14001119-14006924 GCF_000181295.1 Otolemur garnettii
CCAGCTCCTCCTCCCGCGCCTCTGCGCCTGCGGGAATGCTGCAGCGTTGGCGCCATGTCCTCATCGAGACTCCCTGGGTTGCTTAGCCGCGCCTTGGCCACGGCACGGACAACAAGTAAGGCGCCCGGGGCCAAGGTCGCGGGCGGGTCCCGCAGGCCCGGGTGTTGCGAGAAGTGCCTCCCGCGGAAACAGCCGTGTGTATCCCTGACATTTGGCGGCCCAGGGGCTGCCGACCTCCTCTTCAGCTCGTCCACCCGCGCCCTGACCCTGGGCAGTCCCTGCCCCGCGCGGGTCTCAGGGGTGGGACTAGAGCCGGGAGGTCGCCCAGGCCCTTCCATCCCGGACGTCCGCCTCCTTCCGGCCTCTGCTCTTGGCCTAGGAGGACGTCAGACGTGCCGGACTGTTGGTCCCGGGGCTCGGAGAGGAACGCTGCCCTCGTGCCCCTGAGAAACGTGGAGAATAAGACCCGCTAGGAAGGGCGTCGTTCTTTTGCTTATTTATCAGAAAGGGTTTGTGACAGTTGAAAGTATGAAAAGAATAGGGCAGAAGTGGGCCAAAGGCAAATAAGTATAACAAAATCAGGAATGGTTAGAAAAGCATGGGTGTTTTCAGTACAAACCATTTCTTAATCCATTTTAGATTAATTTTTCTTAGAAAAACTTATTGTTAAAGTTAGCAACTCATGGAGTATACTAACGATAATTTTAATTTATAATATCCACAGACATGTATATGAATTGAAAAGGGAATTATTGCCCTTATAGTAAATGGACCCAGATTTCTATGCGATTTTCATTTTTGTGCAATTATTTACCCCCAGTACAAACAAATTACTTGTAAAAGTCAAAATGGTTCAGAAATGAATAGTATAGAACATGAAAGCCCCACATTATTCAACCCCCAGGGTAATGACTGTTTAAAATTCGTTGTGTTCATTCAACATCCCTTTTTAATTAAGTTTAAACACTTATCGGTGAAGTATTTGATACCAAAAATATATACATGAAGCACAACCAACGTCTGTGAACTTACTCTCCAATTTTAGAAATCGACTATTTCCATGGCCAAGGAGCTCCCTGTGTGCTGCCCCTCACGTAGGTGTGTAGCTTTGTTTTTGATCTTCCCAGAAATGGCTTCATGTCATTCATTGTATTTATTTTGTTTGTTTTCAGCTAACACTGTCCTGAGAATGATCTACATTGACATAAGAGGTTGTTATTTATCTGTGTGACTAGATGATATATTTCCCATTTAGAGAATTTCTTTAAATATATCATTTTGTATTCTGAATGCAGTATATGAAATCTTTGTATCTGGTCCCACTGCTTGGTGGTTTGTTCTGCTGACCTTTGTTTGTGATGGCCTGTTTCCTTGAACTTGACTGGGATTCTTTTGGTGAGACTTCTATAAGACACGGTTGAGCGAGTGGCTCTCTTCTCAGAGGATTTTCTTCTGTCTTTACCAGGTGTCTGGGAGCACTTTAACCTTAGACTTGGGTCCACTTTATAATAAGATGCTCCCTTTGAGGGGGTTTGGACCAGGCAAATACTGTGAGTTCAGACCTAAACACAGTTGTAGTCAGCCAGTGACTGCAGAATCTCAGAAGGGCTTTCTTTTTCGTGTCTTCATTCAGAACCCAGGTTGAAATGGACACTTTTCCTTCCCTACCTGTTCTCTTCTGAAACTGAAGTTTTCTTCTGATTTCTTGCTCTTTGGTCTAGTCACATGAGTATCACCTGGGAGCTTGATAAAAATGAAGAAATCGCAAGCCCCACTCAGAATTGCTTAGAATCTGCATTTCAACAAGATCCCGGTCCCCTGATAGTTGGCTGCACATTTTAAACCTTTTGCTTCACTTTCTTTTCTCAGTGTGTGAGCCTCCCTGAGTCCTGACTCTTAGGCTCTCTGGTCTTGCCTAGTCTTCAGACACTTGTCATCTCCTTGCTGTTCTATAAACCAAGCCCTATAAGCCAGCAAAGACACAAGATAAGTAGCAGCTTCAGTTTAAATGTTTACCTCACTGGACTGTTTTTTCACTTTATCACTATTTATTTTCTTAAAAATTCTTTCTCTGATTTAGAAGTGTTTTTTTGCCTTTTTAGTTAATTGTATGGCTGTAAGGCAGTGGTTCTCAACCTTCCTAATGCCGCGACCCTTTAATATAGTTCCTCGTGTTGTGGTGACCCCCAACCATAAAATTATTTTCATTGCTACTTCATAACTGTAATTTTGCTACTGTTATGAATTGTACTGTAAATATCTGATATGCAGGATGTATTTAGGTGACCCCTGTGAAAGGGTCGTTCAACCCTGAAAGGGGTATCTCAACCCACAGGTTGAAAACCACTGCATAGGGTTTTGGCATGTCTGATTTGTCAGATTACCACAAACAGGAATTCTGAGTTGTTTTTTGTTTTTTGTTTTTTGTAATTTTTGGCCAGGGCTGGGTTTGAACCCACCACCTCCAGTATATGGGGCCTGCGCCCTACTCCTTCGAGCCACAGGCACCGCCCACTGTTTGTTGTTTTTTATGTGTATGTATCATTCATTCTTTTGGTTTTATTATTTCTTCTTTTAGAAGGTCAACTTCTTGTCTACAATGCCGGTGTAAACACAACTCTAGGCTTTGGTAAAGGCCAAACCATGCCTCAAAGTAGAAGACATGGGCTTTCTGGTAGTTATTTCCTTACGTTCTTGAACGGTGGTTTTTATTTTAAGTTAATCAACAATTTCCTCTGTAGTTGTAGTCAGAAGTGAGCTGATAGGCACAGTGTAATACTAACCTTAATATAGTTATTATTACTCAACATCCAGTGTTTGATGGGCAGAATTAACAGTAACGGTTCTTGGGCTCACCTTCACTTGTCTACTCATCCGTCTCATCTGATACACACTTTTCTTTCTTGTTTGCTCTGAAGCTGCTTGTTCTGTGCCTCATCACCCCCACCCCTGCCAGGCTGATGTACATGCAGGTGTCCCAAGCTGTAAAGCCACTAGGTGCTGAGGAGTCGGAGTCTTTATCTTTTGTACAGAAACAAGGGGAATTCTCTCCCCCACCCATTATGTCATACTGTTACCTAACTGCAAAAATAGTTCTTTTTAGGTCTCAGAGTCCCTTGAGAAAACTGTTCTTTCAGCTTTCTCCTGTAACCATTCTTTGTACAGATATGGTCTTTCAAAAGTGCACAAGTCCAGCCCGAGGGACCTGTTTCTCGAACTTACATTTTGCTACTCTTTTTCTTTCCCCCAAGATATGCTAGTGTTCCTGATCGTCACTAAAAACTCCTATGCAAATTGCCTTCTGCAGCCCATAGTTAGGCTCAACTTACTGATGCACTCACTGTGTGCACCTATAGGAACACATGTTCATTTCTCCACCGAGTTGGGTGCATATATGTGTGCATACCACATCTTGCCATGCGTAATGCACTCCTGGGTATAATGCACACCCACATTTTTGGCCAAAACTTTCAGGACAAAAAATCTTTCATTTAAATTTTTTTATTCAAATTTGTATTTGTTTATATTTAGGTACTTGTTTTTAATATTATAAAGGAATTCAGCATTTATTTTTAACATGGTTCAAGAAATTTTATGTAACAAATAATTACAAAACATAACAAATTCAAGGTACAACAAGCTACAACAAACAACAAGCTGATTAACACATTCCAGGGTGTTATTTTGCGTATGATATCATTATTGCTTTCTATAGTTACACTGTTTATACAGATGTGGAATTAATACTACATATATATAACATGGATCCTTATTGTTTTCCTTCAAAAACTCGGGCAAAAAAGTACACATTATGCATGGCATAATACAGGAGGATTGTATATATGTATATATGTGTATATTTGTTTGAAGCAGGGGATATGGTTATATAACAAGAACTAGAATATGAATAAAACATATAATGAAATAACATTCTAATTATAGGTAATACTATCAAGATCCTCCAGATAATTCTGTAAAATAATAACAATTTGTCACTATACTAAATGCTTTGCATAAATTGTCCTGATTATTCAGTAATCTCATGAGATAGGTACTGTCATTTCTAGAGGGAGAGAAACAGAAAGGGTAAGGTCAGACAACTAGTAAGTGGTTGTATTAGTTTTCCTATTGTTGCTGCAACAAATTTAGCACCTTAAAACATATTACAGTTCTAGAGGTGAGAAGTCTTAAATGGGTCTTATTGAGCTGAAATCAATCATTAGCAGTTCTGTGTTTCTTCTGGTCGCTCTGGGGAAAACTTGTTTGCTTCCCTTTTCCAGCTTCTAGAAGCTGCCCACATTCCTTGACCCCACCCCTTCCTCCACCTTCAAAGACAGCAGCCCAGACCAGGTCGGTTTCTCCCATCTCTCTGGTTCTCTTTCAGTTCTCTCTTCTCTTTTGAAGGATCTCGTGACTCCATTTACCCATCCAGATACTCCAGAATAATCTCCCTAGTTTAAGGTCATCCAATTAGCAACCTTAATTCCATCTGCTACCAGAATTGTGCTTTGCTGTGTACCCTAATCTATTCACAAATTCTAGGTATTGGGTTCTGATCATGTTTGAAGCCATTATTCTGCTTGCAGCAGGGATGTAACTGGAAGTGGTACCCAAATTTATCTGTCTCTAAAGCTGTTACGTTAGGAAGTTGAAAACTCCCATCACTGAGATCACTTTTTCAGTGTGATTTTGCCCTTATTGAACATTATCTTAATAAGGGGGTGGATAATTTTCATAGACTGCAAGTATAACTTTCTCTTTACAAACTAAAGAGGAAGTGATCTCACTTACACGTTGCAGCTGCCCCATACATTTTTTAGTTGATAGGAAAAGAGGACCATAATTAGGAATCAAATGTAAGAATACTAAATATAGCCACTAGTGACTTCTAGAGATTTAAACACTAAAATTGTCATTTAAAAGTTCATACTAATATACATACCTACTTTTAATGTTCCGACTCCTGGTAATTTTGACAATGGTTTATATAAGTGGTATATAAAGGTTTCTACCATTTAATAATGGTTAACTAACTTATTTCCTAACTCTTCTTTTCAAACTGGTTGTCCCCCAGGAAGGGAAATGGCTATCTGAAAGATAGGGGCAGAGGGAAGAATTTCCACTATACGTTCTTTGAACCTTTTGAACTTTGATAAATGTGAATGTGTAAACTAAAAACAAATTATTAAATGTTTAAAGTAGAATAAATTTACAACTCCTATTTTTCTATCTGCACTCTGCTAGGATTTCATTCTTTGAGGAAAACAAGTTCTTCTCCGGGAGAAAAGTCGGAGCTCATCAAACAATCACTTAAGAAGCCAAAGTTACCAGAAGGTCGTTTTGATGCACCTGAGGATTCCCACTTGGAGAAGGAACCCCTGGAAAGTGAGTCGAGTAAAGCTCCTCCCTCAGGTATCACAGAAAGTGTTTTAGTTGAAGAGAAAATAGATGTTATTTTTGCTTATAATTCCTTATTAACAACAATGAGTAAAATCATCATTTTCCCATACTTACAATTAATATGAATAAGTTTATTTTTTCTTTTTTAAGAGATAGAGTCTTGCGCTGTCACCCAGGCTGGAGCACAGAGGGGCAAAGCAACAAATTTTCCCCTCGAGCCTCCAGAAGGAACACAGCTCTCCTGACATTTTTCTTTAGCCCAGGAAGACCCATGTCAGATTTCTGACCTTTAGAATTTTAAGATAAAACATTTGCATTGGGTGGCACCTGTGGCTCAAAGGAGTAAGGCACTGGCCCCACATGCTGGAGGTGGCGGGTTCAAACCCAGCCCCAGCCAAAAACTGC
>NW_003852430.1:14006944-14018217 GCF_000181295.1 Otolemur garnettii
AAAAAAAAAACAGCATATACATAAGAATTAAACAGCAAGCCCAGAAATAAACTCTCGCACATATGGTCAATTAGTTCTTGACATGGGTGCCAAAACCATTCATTGGAGAAAGGACAGTCTTTTCAATAAATGATACTGGGAAAACTGGTTATCCACCTGCAGATTAAAAGGTTGGACATTTACCTTACTATACACAAAAACTAACTCAAAATGTATCAAAGATCTAAACTTAAGAACTAAAACTATAAAGCTCTTAGAAGAATATTTCAGGGCAAATCTCCATGATATCTCATGCATATGACAACAAAGGCACAGGCAACAATAACAGAAAATAAGTAAGTTGCACTTCATCAAAATTGGGAACATTTTTGTACCAGAGGACATTATCAAGAAAGCAAAAGGACAATCTATAGAATGGTAGAAAATATTTGTAAATCATATTGACAGCAGTTAATATCCAGAACTCCTGCAACTTTGCTCAAAAAAAAAAAAAATCCAATTCAAAAATGGCAAAGGACTCGACTAGATACTCCTCCAAAGAAGATATACAAATGACCAATGAACACATGACAAAATGCTTAGCATCATTAATCACTAGGGAAACGTAAATCAAAACTATAATGGGTTTAACCAAAAAACTGGAAAATTGATGTCAAGAATGTGGACAAATTAGAATACTCATGCATTTCTGATGAGAAAGTAACATGATGTAGCCTCTGTCATTCTTCAAAAAGTCAGAATTACTGTGTGGCCAAAGCAATTTCACTCCCAGGTATATATCTAAAAGCATTGAGAGCAGGGACTTGAACAGGTATCTGTATACCCATGTGCATAACATTACTCACCATGGCCACAAGGGGGGAACAATCCCAAGTGTTCATCATGAAATGAATGGATGAACAAAACGTGGCACACAGAGCCATGCAGTGGAATACTATTCAGTCATAAAAAGCAATGGAATTTGAATATGTTGTGACATAGATGAGCCTTGGAAACATGCTTAGTGAAATAAGCTGGACACAGAAGGACAAGTGTTGTCTGACTCCACTTCTATGAGGCACCTAGAGTAGGCAAACTCCTAGAGACGGAGAGTAGAATAGAGGTTGTCGGGCTGGGGGAGGTTACTGTTTAATGGGTACACAGTTTGTTATGGGGAGGATGAGAAAGTTTTAGGCAGAGACAGTGGGTATGGTTCCACAAAATTGTGAATGTATTCAATGCCACCAGTTATATACTTACAAATGGTTAAAATTATAAATATTGTTAGATATATTTCACCACAATAAAGAAAAAAAAAGAAAGCACATTTGCAAAGCTGTTCATCTATTTGATGTGATGGTAGGCATCTTCATTTTTGAACCACTCAAGTTTTTGTTAAACCTACCATCCCTTAGAAACTGCTCTGATAGACATCACCAAATCCAGCAGATAGCTTTTCAATTCTCATTTTATATGAACAATCTACAACCCTTGACAGTGTTAATGGGGTGGAAAATCCAGCTGCATTTTCTAGGCGGGGCCTTTGGTAGATGAGGTCATCAGGGTGGAACATTAGTGACTTTGTAAAAGGAGAAAGACCTTAGCTGGCAGGCTTGGCACCTGAACTAGCGATTCTGGAACTCTGTTGACTGAATATGAAAATTGTATACTAAAGTAGTTTCTGAAACTCAGGAAATAGAATCATCCATATAGTTTATTTAAGCCTGTATAGTAACCTGGTTAGTAATTTAGCCTGCGATGCAGCCTCACCTTCGTAATTGACCATAAGTTTTTCCCAGCTTTTTTGACTGCTTTGCTTACATTTTCTGTTTTCCTTAGAATTTCCAGATGATATTAATCCAGTTACCAAAGAAAAAGGTGGACCCAGGGGCCCAGAACCTACACGCTATGGAGATTGGGAACGGAAGGGCCGTTGTATTGATTTTTAAGTCATGTATTCTTTAATTGAAGGATTATTTTTTGAATATATCCTTTTAAGTCATGTAATTTCCATAATGTGTTTAAAAATATATCTGATGGCTTTGGATAAAAATACGCTGCCATAAATATAGGAAAGGGTAAATATTTTTACATTAGTACATAGTATCTTTAAATTTATCGCAGCATATAAAGATGATTCGAGCTGTAAACTTTTACTTCATTGTTTTTTCAGTTTAATCGGTTTCTTGTAAAAGGCACATGTAAATAAAATATTTTTTAAATGATTGTGTTGCTGTGTTGTAGTGTCTTTTTATTATTTATTTATTTATTTATTTTAGAGACTCACTTTATCACCCTCAGTAGAGTGCCATGGTGTCACAGCAACCTCCAACTCCTGGGCTTAGGTGATTCTCTTGCCTCAGCCTCCCGAGTAGCTGGGACTACAGGTGCTCACCACAATGCCTGGCTGTTTTTTTGTTGCGGTTTGGCTGAGGCCGGGTTTGAACCCACCACCCTCCATATATGGGGCCAGCGCCCTACTCACTGAGCCACAGGCGCCGCCCTGTAGTAGTGTCTTTTTCAATGTGAGTTGAAAAAGGCATTGTACTTTGAGAAGGCCACAATAACAGCAATTTTTTTTTTAGCCAGATAACTTGGGTTTAAATCCTGACTTGCCTTTGGGTAACTTTTCTGTTTTAGTGTTAGTGTATATAAATTGGAGATATTAATAGCTAATAATTTTAAATGATAAATAATATGCGTATTAGCATTTCTCAGAAAAATAGAACCAATAGGGTAGACGTAGATAGAGGTAGATTGATTGATTATGAGGAGTTAGCTCATATAATTCTTGAGGCTGAGAAATCCCATGATCTGTCATCTGGAAACTAGAAACTCAGGACAGGCAGTGGTGTGGTTTAGTTTGATTCAGAAGGCCTGGCAGGGGAGCCAGTGATATGAATGAAACCAGTCCAAAGGCAAAAGAAGATTAAATGAAATGTCCCCGCTCGAGCACAGAGGCTGAAAAGGAGAGATGAATTCCTCCTTCTACCTTTTGACCTATTCAGGCCCTCATTGACTTGCATGATGCCCACCTGCATTGGGAGGACCATCTGCTTTACTGAATTGACCAATTCAAGCATTAATCACATCCAGAAACTGTTGAACTTCGGTACCTCATGGTCTATTCAATTTGACACAAAAAATTAACCATCCCACCATATAAGCCACTTGAACCAGTGTGTAGCCCATGAACCTCTCAGTAAGCATCAGCTATCCTTAAATTATGAATCAGGTTCTCCAGGCTTCCTGGGGAGAAAGAACTAAAAACTGAAATTTGAAATACTTGAGTTGAAATTATTTTATATAACTAGAACATTAAAAAATCATTAGTTGAAAAATAAAAGATTATTTAAATGAATAAACTAAAATATGTTAGTTTGGAATATAAAATTAAGGTAGCTGTCCAGGTTTACACAGTTGTCTTTGCTGAAATTTAAGTTGAAATTTAATCCCCAGAGTGGTAATATTGAGAGGTGGAGCCTTTGAGAGATTGCTTCCCTACCTCTCTGTTCCAGGATGCCCGGTAAGGAAGTTGAAAGAGATTATTCTCCAGCTTTAGGGTTTAATGTGTACCCCTCTGGGTTTCTGATTTGGGGTTTCTTATTTTTCCCTTTTGGAATGGGAATCTGTGTCTCATGCCTGTCTCACCACTGTATCTTGCAAATAGATAACTTGTTTATACAGGCGAGTAGATGAGACTTTGGAGTTAGTGCTGGAACGAATTAAGACTTTGGCGGTAGAGGATGGAATTAATGTATTCGTAAGTGAGAAGGACGTTAGTTTTGGGGGCCCAGGAGCAGAATGCTGTGGTTTGTCCCTCTGAAACTCATGTAAAAATTTAATTCCCATTGTAACAATATTTTAATGGGGTGGAAAATCCAGCTGCATTTCCTAGGTGGGGCCTTTGGTAGATGAGGTCATCAGGGTGGAACATTAGTGACTTTGTAAAAGGAGAAAGACCTGAGCTGGCAGGCTTGGCCCCTTGCCACATGGTGCCCTGTGCCTCAGGACCCTGCAGAGGATCCCCCCAACCCCAGCAAGAAGAGCCTCACCAGATGCAGCCCCTCAGCCTCGGACTTCTTGGCCTCCAGAGTAACAAAGTAATAATAAATTGTGTTTCTTTATAAATTACTGAGTTGCAGGTTTCTTTTATAAGAAAACAGATAAGTAGGTATGGAGGGGTAATATGAGGAAAATGGGATAGAATGGGTGAGCTTAGTCAGTTTTGATGACTCGAAGGCTTCTGTCCTGTGGTCTTCTGATAACTGGGTCAGGAAACGTCAGGTCTGGTTTACAGATCTGGAATCAAGGAAGGAAGGAACTGCTGGGTCTTAGGGCCTCCTTTGCTGCGTGTCCTCAGGCCTCACTCAGTTGCCAACATTGGGCCTTCAGGCCCCAGGCTACACTTGAGCTTCTTAGGAAAAAGGGTTTTCAGAATCTAAACACAGAATGAAGTAGTAGTTTAATAACTGTGTGATATGAATTATTAGTGCAATATTATTTGAGAAGATTGTAGGGACACTCATTTAAGAGGATGAAAGTTATTTTCCTTAGAAACTAACTGGTGTGCTATTTGGAAGTAATCATTTGATTCTTAGATCCATTTTCTCTCTTAGTCAACTCTTGTTCTATTTGCAGTCCTGAGTAAGCTGCTAAGTAATAACCAAGTATTCTATAACCTGGGCAACCTACAGTTAGCCCAAATCAGCGAAGGGTTTTACTAAGTTAACATTCCCAAAAAGTAGGTTAAATTTTTTTACTGTATGCTTTTGCTTGTGTTCTACAGTAATCAACATGATATGTGATAAAACAACATTCAGAAGCTAATATAAAATAAATAACAACCATAATGTTCTATTGAGAGCCTTAACCTCTGCTCATAGTAACATGTTTCATGACAGTTATCAAATACAGAGGTAAAACGGAGATTATTTGTGGTCTGAGTGTCTATCAAACATTAATGAACTTGAAGACTGTCAATTTGATACCTACAAAAGATGATGTGGCAGCCATCGAAACACATTGCCCACATGACCTATGGGCAGCAGGAGTTAGCGGAGAACCCCAGCAGCTACCCTATGGGATCTGCCACTGCGTTCCTGCTGTTCCCCACCAAGGAATTAGTATGGCAGGGCTGTTAATGCTGGCCCACTCCTCTGATGAGCAACATTAACTCAACAACTCCCCTTTCGCCTGCCCAGAATTTTCTTAGCACCATGCTACTGTCTAAGACTTCTCCCACCCAATGCTTCTTTCCTATACTCTCCCCTTCACAGGAGTCAGACCTTGCCTACTACTCTCCTTTAAAGTTCACAGCTAATAAATCTTTTCAGACTTAATACCATCGTGCTGTTTCTTAGAGAACCCTAATTAACATGGATAATTTTAAAAGAATTTATAGACAGGTTTTCAGAAAAGGTCACACAAAGCTTGTGACTTTTTCTAGTATAATCATAGTTTAAATACTTTACATTGCTTGGGGGATTTCTGGGAAATTATATGTTGATCTTTTATGTACAAAGTTCATACCATGGAGAATTGTATCTATCGGGTGTTTTGACTGAATAAGTTATGTCCAGCATTTTTCTTATTTGGATGTAAGTTAGTGGGACCTACTCTGAGTCAAAATATGATATTATTAAGCTTGTAAGAGCAGGCCTAAAGCCACATTCTGCTAATAAATAATCAATATTCATTGGCTGATTGAATAGTTTACAGTGTGAAAACTTCATAATAGCAACTGTTAATGATAATCATCAATTCAAAGGACAATTTCAGAACAGGACAGTAAGTTTCATAAGTACAGGATAAAAGTGGTGATGGCCGATTAATCAGTGTTGATTGACCAATTAGAAAGACGGTAAAATGAAGAGTGCCTGGTGAGTTCATCCATTCATTAAATTGATTCATTCATTGGTGTCAGTTACCTGTGTGCTGGGTATTCTGCTAGGCTCTTTATATTTAGTGATGAATGAAACAACCCCTGTCACGGTGGGGTAAAGGCTAGTGTGTTTGATTCGCACCTGTGAACAGTTCCAAATGACAAGCTACTGAAGACGAAATAGACTGCAGGTCCACCAGACCAAAAAGACTTCCTAAGTTTGACGAGACTGTCAGTTTCTGGGCGTTCAGTACTAGATGACTCTTCAAAGACCTGCAGTTTCACCTTGAAAATCTAAACTGATTCTAAGTGATATTTATTAATTAAATAGTCTATGAGCAAACATGTTCTGACTTTGCCACAGATAAGCCTCCATGGACATTGATCAAGAAGTTGTGGAATGAGCAGAGTGGTATAATTAAGATTCCTGGGTATATAGATTCCTTAAGCCATTTCTAGTCCAAGAAGAGCATTTCTGGTGGACATCCTTCTGTGTAACACTGAAACTAAGCTCTCCCAGACATTCCTAAGCTATAAATGAATTATAAAAGATAATTGAACTATCCATGAATAGGACGGTGTATGTCAAATTAGGAAATCTGTATGATGGATGACCACTTTGTTCTAAGTCTTCAAGATGTATTTGTAGAAATAGACACCTCTTGATGACACTGCTGTTGACATTGGCCTTGGTTCTAACATGGACTGCTTTTTGTATCTCCCTCTCCTTTTTAGTGAGAAAATACCGTATATTCTGTCTAAACCAGGTTTTCTCTTATAATCACCCAAGTCTGGGTGGCAAATCAAAGAAAAACAGCCATCTCTGTTATTCAAGGTTTTACATGGAGATGACAGGGTCTGCTCATATAAGTGGTGATTAAACTTTTTGGTCTTAAGACCCTTTAATACTTTTAGAAACTTTTGAGGTCCTAAAATTGTTGAGGACCCCAAAGAAACTTTTGTTTATGTGTTTCATATCTTGCTATACTTAACTGGATTAGGAATTAAAGCTGATTCATATTTAAAATATTTAGTTCATTTGAAAATAACTTTTGTTTATGTGTTTCATATCTAGCTATACTTAACTATATTAGGAATTAAAGCTGATTAATATTTAAAATGTTTAGTTCATTTGAAAATAACCCAGCAATGAACATATTGCGTGTTAACATAAAATAACATTTTAAAAATAAAACTAAAATAAACTAAATAAAACTAAAAAAACAAAAAAGAAACTGAGAAGAGTGTGATATTGTTTTATATTTTGGCAATTCTCGTCACCGTCTAACTTAATAGAATAACTTCTTTACCCCATATACCAACCCAGGAAGGAGAGGCCAACATTGTGTTTTTAAGGTCCCAGTTCTTTCTGCACCCCTTTTATTCCTCCAGGGAAGTAAATAGCTATTGTGACTCGTGTCCTTTGAGGGAGCCACTGCTGAAAGGCACAGGCTTTGGCTTAAAGAGCAGGTATGGTCCATTTTGTCTTACAACAAACAGTACCCAAGATAGAAAAGCTCTGAGGGAATGGGGTAGGGAATACCCAGGACTAAGTGCCAAGTGCCCGAGAGCTGTATTTGTTTCCTAGGGCTTTCATAACAAAAGTACCATGAACTAGGTGACTTAAGACAACAGAAATGTATTCTTTGACAGTTCTGAAGGCTAGAATTCCGAAATCAAAATGTTGGCAGAGCCATGCTCCCTCTGAAACCTGAAGGGGAATCCTCTTTGTCTCCTCTTAGCTTCTGCTGGTATGCCAGCAAGCCCTAGTATTCCCGGTTTGCAGGTGCATGAGTCCAGTCCCTGCCTCTACAGTCACTGGGGTTCTGTGTGTGTCTCTGTCTTCATACAGACGTCTTTTTATAACACCAGTAATGTGGTATTAAGGGCCAACTCTATGCCAGTGTGAACTCGTCTTAACAAGTTGCATCTGCCGTGACCCTATTTCCAAATAAAGTCACGTTCAAGGTAGGAGGGGTTAGAGCCTCAACATACATTTCTTGGGAGATGCATGATCAACCCATAACAAGAGCCATGATACAAGATGCCTACACCAAGCCTTGTATGTAGGAAGTGGCCCCCAGCCTTTCAGTGAGCCAGGCATGCCTGGATGTCATTATTTAGTGATAAACTAAAGACAAGAGGCCTTTCCCCAAATTTCTAGATTGTGTAAGCACTTAGGGACACTTACACAACCTCAAAGAAGAGAAGGAAGTCCCCCCTAGTCCATTCCCACCACCCCCAATAATGTGGATGTCCTTGCCTTTCCCTGGGGGTTTGACCCAGCCATGTGCCCCTGCATGGATGAGTTACCCTCGGCTCCTGGTTGTTACCACGCCGTGGGCCATCCCAGGTCCAGTCATAGGCAAAAAACCAAAAAAATCCTAAGGTCACTTGCTAGTCAAAAGTGAACACACTTTTAGGAGGAAGGCTTAGTAATAAAAAATGTTGCAGTTACATTTTCTTTAATAAATTGAAATTCTACTTTAATAACTATAAACTTTGGAAGCGGCTATTTCTGTATCAGTCCCTGTAAGCAGCAGGGAAGGGACAGACAACAGACTCGCCTTAGACGTCCCTCGGCCGAGAATATGGGAGGCTGCATGTTTTCTTCCATTTATATAAAGATCATCGAAGTGCCCCATTTCTGCTCAAATCCATTTGAGTTAGCACCACTCTGATTTTTCCTTAGTTTTCAGACTAGAATCTGTCTGCAGTTTTTTCCTCATAAATAGCAACCTCCCACACAGAGACAAAATGAAACCTCTGTCTACGGTTCAGTAATCAAAGCATCCTCACATAGTTGCACAGAGGAAGAGTCCAGAAATAAGGCAACAATAACGAAGTAGATTTATAAAATTACATAAATATTACGTAAAAGCATAATATTTGACAATAGAACTAATTATCAAGAACATACTGCCTATGCCAAACCACTCTATTTGTTAAATATGTTGTTAAAATTCCTTTTGGAAACAGTGAGAAATACTCTGGTTTCTCTTCAGATCATATAAATCTTTCACCTTTTACTAAAACAGTGAGCAGGTAGAGATATAGGAAATTGTCATTCATTCCACCTCAAGAGACACTGACTAGGCAGTTTTAGCAACCAATATTGGGGGGCATTTGACAAGAAGAAATCACTTTATTTTTAAAAATATATACAAATACATACATATCTCTCTATATATATTTCTACCCCTCTCCCTGTAGAGTTTTGAGTGATCTGATGTCCAAAAATATTCACAGCCAGCTAATGGAAAATTACTGCAGTTCATCAACTCATTTACTTAAACATTTATTAGCCATAACCTATTAAAATGGTGTCAGAGATAAACAGGCACATTAAAGTTTTAAGACGTTTATTTAGTCAGACAGTGATTTATGATCAGGCAGCACCAAATATCAAATTGTTCAGGGCTCCGTGGAGAGAGCAGAAGGGGGGCACTTTTGCAGGTGTACCTCATTTTATTTCACTTTTCTTGATCATGCTTTGCAGATGTTGTATTTTTCATAAACTGAAGTTTTCTGGCACCCCCATGTCAAGCACGTCTGTTGGCACCATTTTCCACAAGCATGTGTGTACTTCATGTCTCTGTGTCATAGCTGGTAGTTCTGATAATATTTTGGATTTTTTATTGTTGTTATACTTATTACGCTGGTCTTATATATTACAATTGTAATGATTTGGGGGTGTCACAAATTACACTCATTTAAGACAGTGAACTTAATTGATAAATGTTGTGTGTGTTCGGACTGGTCCACTGTCTGGCCATCCTCCCCTCTTCTCTCTCCCTCTCCTCAGGCCTCCCTATCCTCTAAGACACAACCATATTAAAGTTAGGTTACTTACTAACCCTACAATGGCCTCTACGTGTTCAGATGAAAGTAAGAGTCACACATCTCTCACTTTAAATTAAAAGCTAGACATGATTAAGCTTAGTGAGGAAGTTAAGACAGCTGAAGCTGGGTCTCTTATCCTGAACAGTTAGCCAAGTTGTGAATGTGGAAAAGTTCTTGAAGGAAGTTATAAGTGCTACTCTAGTGAATATATGAATAATAAGAAAGTCAATCAGGCTTATTCCTGATACAGGGCAAGTTTGGTCTGGATAAGAAGTTCAAACCAGCCACAACATTCCCTTCAGCCAAAACCTCATCCACAGCAACACCCTAACTTTGTTAAATTCTAGAAGGCTGAGAGAGGTCAGGAAACTCCAGGAAAAAAGTCTGAAGCTAGCAGAGGTTGGTTCATTAGGTTTAAGGGTAGAAGTTATCTGCATGACTCAAAAAGTGGACAGCGAAGCAGCAAGTGCTGATTTAGGAGCTGGACTGAGGGGTTGTCCAGGAGACTGAGCAGAGATCACTGACAAAGGTGGCTGCAGTGAGCAGCATATGCCCAAGGGAGACAAAACAGCCTTCTATTGGAAGATGCCGCCTAGGACTTTCATAGCTAGGTAGGAAAAGTCAGTGCCTGGCTTCAGAGGGCAGGCTGACCCTCTTGTTAGGGGACCTGAAGTTGAAGCCAATGCTCCTTTACATAGTATCATTTCAAAAGTCCTAGGGCCCTTAAAAATTGTGCTGAATTGCCTACACCTATGCACTATAATTGGAACAACAAAGCCCGGATGATAGCACATCTATTTGTACCAGAGCTTAATGAATATTTTGATCCCACTGTCAAGACCTACTGCTCAGAAATGAAGATTCCTTTCAAAATATTGCTGCTCACTGACAATGCACCTAGTCACTCAAGAGCTCTGCAGGAGATGTACAGCAGATTAGTGTTCTTTTTGTGCCTGCTAACATATAATCTATTCTGCAGCCATGGGTCAAGAAGTAATTTTGGCTTTCAAGTCTTCCTATTTAAGAAATGTACTTTGTAAGGCAATAGGTGCCTTGGGTAGTGTGATTCCTCTGATGGGTCTGGGCAAACAAAAACTTCCTAGAAAGGACCCCCCATTCTAGATCCTATTAAGAACATTGACGATTCATGGGAGGGGGTAAAAATATCAACATTAAAAAGAGTTTGGAAGAAATTGATTCTAATCCTCAGAGATGACTTTGAGGGGTTCAAGACCTCAGTGAAGGAAGTCACTGCCTACGTGGTGGAAATAGTGAGAGAACTAAAATTAGAAGGGGAGGCTGAAGGTGTGACTGAACCGGTGCAATCACAAAATGAAACCTGAAAGGATGGATAGTTGGCTCGGCGCCTGTGGCTCAAGCAGCTAAGGCGCCAGCCACATACACCTAAGGTGGCGGGTTCGAATCCCCAGCCCGGGCCTGCCAAACAATGATGGCTGCAACCAAAAAATGGCCAGGCGTTGTGGAGGGCGCCTGTAGTCCCAGCTACTTGGGAGGCTGAGGCAGGAGACTCGCTTGAGCCCAGGAGTTGGAGGTTGCTATGAGCTGT
>NW_003852430.1:14018295-14054977 GCF_000181295.1 Otolemur garnettii
CCAAGAAAGTGGCTTTTTTTTTAAATGAAGATTAGTATTCGGTTTATGTTTATTACATTATTATTTAAAATCTACATGTGCATAAAAAATATGTGAATTATGTTTTATACATATATTTCACGTACCATATAGGAATGTCTTTAAAATTATCCAGACCACCTTAAAATAAGTCTAGTCCCATCTTTATTTATTTTTATTTTTTTTTAAATCCATTAGCCGTTTAATTAGGTTCTTTTTAAGAAATTTAAAACACCATTTTATGAGAGTAAGCTCCATTTGTCAGAGCAAACACGGATCGCAGGTAACCTTGGAGCTGAGGAATAGCCTTGATTTTCGGTAAGATTTGCGAGTCCACAGCTTTTTGATCAACCTTGCGCTGTTCTGTTATCTCGTATTTCTCTTTTTCTGTGGTGAAGATCTCACCTTCTTGGTGTCTGGGCTTCCGGAGCTGCTGCTTCTTGAAATAAGCATCAGTAAGATGCTTTGGGATTTTAACATTACTGATGTCAATTTTTGTGGTGGTGGCGATGACAAATTTCTGGTGTGCCCTTCGTAAAGGAACTCGATTGAGGGACAGAGGTCCAGTCACAAGTAGCAAGCCACTGCCCAGTTGCTTTAGGAAAACCACTCTCTTGCCTCTGTGGCGCCCAGTGAGGATAATTAGAACGGTCCCAGGTGTGATGCTAGATCGCAGTTTTCTCACATGCTGACTGAATGGTTTTTTGCCATGGCTCAATAGCTTTCGAGGCACATCTTCGGTGGGATAGTATCTAGGCATTTTGCGAAGTTTAACCACCCGAGTACCACCATTCTTGTCCCCACCAACTGGTTTTGTAACAGTGGCAAGGACCTTCGCCTTCTTCTTCTTTTCAATCTTGGATTTAGCTGCTGTGTATTTCCTCTTATACATTGCCCCTCTGGAATACATGGCGGATCGGGAATATCTGCCTATTCCTCTGACCAGAACAGGATTTCTGCTGCAGTGGGGCATCCCCTTCTTGGCCTTAGGCTTCTTCATTTTATTAACAGATTTCTTCTCTTTAGAAACCAGTTTCTTCTCCTTAGAAACTGGTTTCTTCTCTTTAGAAACCGGCTTCTCAACTTTTTCACCTGCCATCTTGCAAGACGGGAAAGAGAACTCCTAGTCCCATCTTTAAATGTAAAAACTAAGAATCCATTAAAGGTAAGGCTAAATATTTTTGGGAAAAAATGTTGAGAAAACTCCTTCAGTCACAGATGAAATGATAATACCCTGAGTATTCAGACAAATTGCATTACTATACATAGCATGTTTTCTTTTTTACTTTCTTTTAAAAAATTCTATTTGGTTTTTAATGGACAAAAAAGTGTGTGTGTGTGTATAGACAGGTAAAGTCCCTCTTGTAGTCATGTCCTGCCTCCAAGAGGTATGGCATATATTGTGGCCTCCATCCCCCTCCCTCTTCTCCCCTCCCCATCTCTCATTCCCCTATCTCCACCTTGTATTAAATCATCTTCTGCCTTCATATTAGAATTGAGTACATTGGATTCTTGCTTTTCATCCTGGTAATGCTTTACTAAGAAGAATGTGTTCCACTCAAAAAAAGTGGCTTCTTGACATGGAATCTACTTCTAGGGAGGACGCTGTGAATATTGCTGAAATGACAAAGGATTTAGGATATTACATAGACTTAGTTGATAAAACCATGGCAGGGTTGGAGAGACTTGACTCCAGTTTTTTTGTTTGTTTGTTTGATTGATTTTTTTTCCAGTTTTTGGCTGGGGCTGGGTTTTTGAACTTGCCACCTCCGGCATATGGGTCCAGCACCCCACTCCTTTGAGCCACAGGTGCCGCCCTTGACTCCAGTTTTAAAAGAAGTTCGACTGTGGGTAAAATGCTATCAAAAGGCAGTACATGATACAGATTAATCTTTTGGGAAGGGGAGTCAATCAATGTGTCATATTTACACTCCTGTTTAAGAAACTGCCCAACCTTGAGTGACGAGCACCATGATCAGTCAGCAGCAGCCACTGACATCAAGGTGAGAGTACTGCTTGCTGGAGGCTCCATGATCATTAGTTCTATTTAACAACAAAGTATTTTTAAAATTAAGGAATATACATTGTTTTTGTAAAGACAAAATGCTATTATACACTTAGCAGACTGCAATATAATGTAAATATATCTTTCTTATATACCAGAAAACTAAAGAATCCACGTGACTCTCTTTACTGCGATATTCACTTTATTGTAATTATTTGGAACTGAGCCACAGTATCTCCAAAACATGTCTGCATAAGCTGTTTGCAGAAGCAGGACAAAGAAAACATTTTTTTGGTTAAGTGGAAAGTCCCTAGATAGAGATTGTTAGTGGTGTCTGATGGGTTAAGCTGAAGTTCTGTTTTCTTTGGCAGTAACCATTCCCTCTAAGTTGCATTTAGGCTTGCTCAGGTAGGAACTTAGGGTGCTGGAGCTGTCTCAGTCTAATGGCCTCCCAGATAGTTTTTTTGTTTTTTTTTTTTTGAGACAGTCTAAAGCTGTCACCCTCAATAGAGTGCTATGGCATCACAGCTCACAGCAACCTCAAACTCTTGGGCTTAAATGATTCTCTTGCCTCAGCCTCTCAAGTAGCCAGGACTACAGGTGCCCGCCATAATGCCTGGCTATTTTTGTTGTTGTTGTTGCAGTTGTCATTGTTGTTTAGCTGGCTGGGGCTGGGTTCGAACCTGCCAGCCTTTGTGTATGTGGATGGTGCCATAACCACTGTGCTACAGGTGCCAAGCCCCAAATAGTTATTTTAATAAATGGAAAAGAGAACAAGAGTGGGATGAGAGTTACAGGGTAATGTCTGGGTTCTGTTGTTTACAAACTGACAGCTAGTCTCTACTCTACTAGTCTCTAATCTACTACTGCAGGATAGAGCCAGAGTGGGGCTCTCAAGTTATCTCTTGAGTAATGGGACAGTGTGTTCCAGGAAAGATACAGGGCAAGGGTAAGATATTTATCTTAGAACCTTAACTATTAGGTTCTGAAAGTAGTGTTCAGCTGAGTGAAAAGAGTTGCAGACATGTAAATCACCCAGCTGAGGTCTGGCTGCTGCTTTGTCAGCCCCAGAGTCACAACTTAGCACCTTGACCTCCAGGTCAGTGCTCTGAACTCTCCCACACACGATTGCTTCTCTTGAAACTACAGTAAAAATGTCACTAACTTAGAAGAATTTTTTTTCTGGTATGAATTTGTTTTATTTAAGAAATATATATTGGTCTGGTGTGTTGGCTCATACTTGTAATCCTCGCACTCTGGGAGGCTAAAACAGGTGGATCCTTTGAGCTCAGGAGTTGAAGACAAGCCTGAGCAAGAGTGAGATCCCATCTCTACTAAAAAAACAAGCAAAAAAAGTAGAAAAACTTGTTGGACATTGTGGCAGGTGCCTGTAGTCCTAGCTACTCAGGAGGCTGGGATGAGAGGATCACTTGAGCCCAAGAGTTTGAGGTTACTATGAGCTATGATGCCATGGCACTCTTCCCAGAGTGACAGAGACTCTGTTTCAAAAAAAAAAAAAAGGAAGGAAGGAAGGAAGGTAGGTCATATCACTAATGTTATATTTTCCTCTATATTTAGCCATTTGGAATATAACATACAACAGGGATGAAATTGGTAGTCAAGCAAATATCTTTTTAACTTTCCCTGATTCCAAAAATTCTCAGCAATCTCATTCGTGTCCTGAACCCCATATAGGATTTAAAGGGGTGAAGTCAATGAGAGCATTCTATCCCTACCTGCCTGAATGTGTTATGCTGGCCTCCAGCATCTGAGTTAACAGCATTAACTTAGTATCTGTGACTCCTTTGCTCCAGCAGCTGTCAGCTTGAATTCATTTCCCTGCACAATCCATTACCCTCTCAAAGACATTTAGCAGGACAGATGCTCCTCGACTTAGGATGGGCTTCCATCTCCATAACCCATTGTTAAGCTGAAAATGTTATAAGTCAAAAATGGGTATTTTGTAGATACGCTGAAACGTGAAACATAAAATGCAGCATTTAAAAACACGGGCAATGCAGTCCACTGTACAATATCAGTTGTTTATATTCGTGCTCTCATGGCTGACAGGGAGCTGGCTCACAGCCTCTGCCCGGCATCGTGAGACTGTATCAGACTGCATGTTGTCAGCCCAGGAATAGATCAAAATTCAGAATTCAAAGTACAATTTCTACTGAACATGTATCACTTTCACACCATCAGAAGGTCTAAAAATAGTAAGTTGAACCATCCTAAGTTGGAGACTGTCTGTATATAATACTCTAAACCAGAAAATATAAGTACTGACAGTTTAATTGCCTAGTTAAAAATTATTTGTATAAAGTTTACCAGTTATTTCTTGCTTTTACAATTATTGATGCAAACTGCGTCATATATTGGAAGGAGGGCATTCAAATCTGAATTGCTAGAAGAATGATATACATGGGGGAGGGGTATAAAGCACAGACCATCTGTTACCTGACTTTCAATGCTTTTCTTACACCATTTAAATTTTTTTCCTAAGCCATCCATTTTTCTGAGGAAAAAAATTTTTTCCTTAGAAAACATGAGGTGGAACAGTCTAAAAGTCTGAAAGGTACAGATCTCTGCCTCCCAATGGTTTTAAGTTGTTTATTTGGAACTGGAATTCATTTTGCCACCAAAATAGCATTAAGGGTAAGTAGCTAGTCAAAAATAGACTATTTAACTTGTAAATGAGTTTTATTAACATGTAGACTCTAAAAATCCATTTATAACATTACCTTTCCTATGGAAAAATGGGCTTCAAGTTCCAGCAAAGGGGTACATAGACCTATCTATGGTGGTATTATTGGGCTGAGTACTATTAATGTTTTTTTTTACAGTTTTTGGCCAGGGCTAAGTTTGAACCCGCCACCTCCTACATATGGGGTTGGCGCCCTACTCCTTTGAGCCCCAGGCACCGCCCGGTAGTATTAATTTTTAGAGTAACCTGTCTACTACAGGCAATTTAAAAACTCTAGATAAAATCTAAACACATGGTCCCCTTAAAGTCATCAAAGTGCTATTGAGGTAGTGGGGAATGACCAGACAGAGCAGAGCAGTCCTCACAGAGGACGGTGTAAGAGCAGTGAGGCCATTTGGCCCTGAGGCATTTGTCAAGGCCTCAGAACTGATCTGAGGTCATGAACTGATCTGTTGTCCAAATCAGGACCTTATAGGATTAAAGGGGGTTGTGATAGTTAATTTTATGTGTCACCTTGACTGGGGCATGGAATTTTTGGTTAAACATTATTCTAGGGGTACCAGTGAAGGTATTTCTGGATGAGGTTAATATTTGAATCTATAGACTGAGTGAGGCAGAGTGCCCTGCTTTCCTCAGTGGGGTAGGCCACAGTGTGGGTGGGCCTCATCCAATCTCTTGAAGGCCTAAACAGATCAAAGAGCTGAGTAAGGGAGAGTCACCCTCTCTGTCTTTGAGCTGGGACATCAATCTTCTTCTGCTTTCAAACTCAGACTGGGACCACCATCAGATCTCCTGGGTCTCTAGTTTGCTGACTGCAAATCTTAGAAGACTTCTCAGCCTCCGCAATAGTGAGAACTAATTCCTTATCATAAATTCTCTACAAATATACATATGCACACATATATACATATACACACATATGTATATTATATACATATACAAATACAGGGGACTATTCATACTTATATGGAACAAATATAAACTAGGGCTACGCTGAGCAAATCAGGTATGGGATCACCCAGTTCATAGGAAACCATACTCACATCATGCTAGGACTTCAAAAGGCTGCACCCTTAGGATTAGGTTGAACTGAAATTAAATTCACCACTCCCTTCCAAACCCAGAGGAATATCGATCAGCCTTTTGTAGGCTTCAAAAGAGCAGGAAAAGAAGAACCAAGGGAAAATCCACACACAACACTCCAGGCCCCAGAAATTGACCTTGGAGATTGGGTAGGCAGGTGGGCCAACCGCTAGTTTCTCCATAAACCTGAAGAAGCAAACAAAAAACCTTACTGAGGCAATATATTTACCCTCAGTCCTAGAAAACCCCCACAGATAATATTTCACTGGCAAAGACCAGCAACTAATTAATGATAACCAGGTCCACAAGGGAACAAGGTAAGTTGAGTAAGAACCAGCAAAAATAATAAATAATAACAGCAAAAGCATACCTGCACATACTTCGGAGAGGAGAACAATCAGACAGCCCGGTGCCTGTGGCTCAGGTGGCTAAGGCGCCACCACATACACCCAAGGTGGTGGGTTTGAATCCAGCCCAGGCCCGTCAAACAACAATGATGGCTGCAACCAAAAAATAGCCAGGCCGGGCGTTGTGGCGGGCGCCTGTAGTCCCAGCTACTTGGGAGGTGGAGCAGAGACTCGGTTGAGCCCAGGAGTCGGAGGTTGCTGTGAGCTGTGATGCCACAGCACTCTACCCAGGGGGATAGCTTGACGCTCTGTCTCAAAAAAAAAAAAGAACAATCAGATGGAACTTATAAATCAACTATATATGTAATACATGTGTGCTTAAACAATTAAAAAATGTAAAATATCTACAGAGGATAAAAACATATAGACACTGCCATAACACACACGAAAAACAATGAGAACATCTAGAAATGAAAACTATAATACTGAAATAGAATCCACCTGCTCCAGTTTCAAAGATAACTTTAAGGACTATGCTGGGTTGGGAGAAATGATGGGTGAGGATGCTAGTGGAGGGAGTTTCTGTGTTTGGAGCTTTAAATGCTCTAAACATTTCACGGGAGGAGGGAGCTGTACAAAGGCTCTGGTAACCAGACCCTCCAGAGCTACAGAGATCTATGAGCACTGACACCCTCTAACAGATGGCCGCATCACCATCAGCTCCCGGTTCTCAGCAGAAACCAGGTTTCTCTGGACAAAGAGGGAAAAAAAACATGGGAAAGAAAAGTACCACTAACTCTTGACAACTTACTTGGTAAGAAGTGGGCGCTGCCCATGTATTATAAATTCCAAATTTGATCCAGAGCAGAGGAGAATAGTTAGCATATTAAATAATTATATTCGTACTTCTGTTTGTGAAGCTAATTGCTTTAAAGACCCTTGAGAATCAGCTGTAGCTAAATAAGAATATGCACTACACATAAATTCTCCATTCAGTTCCTATAAGCCAACAGTTCAGGCTCATCAAATCTTTTCAGTAGGTGATATTTTTCTGACCAAGGTAGAAAGTCTTACTTAAAAAGTTAAGTTATCCTAATGAGAGAAGAATCAGAGAACTTGACATCCTAGCCAGGCAGGGGGCCTCACACTTATAATCTCAGCAATTTGGGAGGCTAAGGCAGGAGGAATGCTTGAGGTGAGGAGTTTGAGAACTTGGTGCCCAGAAGAAACCAGGGAATTAATACTTCTAGTCCTCTTATTTCACAGATAAGCAAACCCTCAGAGAGAGTTATGTGTTAGAAAGACAAGATCAGACAGAAAGTCCCCCAAACTTCAGTTTGAGAATAAAGTGATACCACCAACCAAAGCAGCCTCCCTTGATGAATCCTTGGTCAGAGTGTCCATCACCTGGTGATGTCCATGCGAATCAGGAAGATGGCCACCCAGGAGGTAGTGAAACTTACCTACCAAGAAACCAGCTGGTCCACAGACCACATCCCAGGAGTTTTCAGAAATTGGACTGGGTTCTAAATTTTTTTTCCTGTAATTATGAAATAACTCCTTTTAAATGAAAGCTTGACATATTTATTTATTTGCTGCACTGATATGTAGAATGGCTGTTTCTGCATAGAGTTTGGAAACTGCTTTCACTGGCATTTATTACTCTAATATGTTTGGCAGGATCATCTCAAATTTGAACAACAAATTACAAATTTGAACAGTCTAAGCCAACATATTTATCAACTCCAAACAGAGCTAAATCTCAGTTTGTAACTAAGTGGAGATTAACCTGACAATAAGATATACTAAAATTATTTTTAAGCACTCAATAAACTGGACTACTACTTTTACTTGGTTTATACTGATTTTTGTTGCTAGCACTATAAAATGAAATGCATATGGTCATTTTCTCCTGGTAGTAATATGTATATTTTGCCTATATAATATTATACATAGACTCCAACCATCTGGGACAGGTAAACAAACATATGGTTTACAGGTATACACACACATTAGGAATAGGAAATGTGTAATCTTAAAGCCAAGAGAATTACTCTTAGAAAATTGCTCTTAGAGAATAGTCCCCCCCCCCCATTTCCTCCACCACCTACTTGTTGTATTGGTCAGGATAAACTAGCATCTACCCAGGTAATAAATAGCCCTTGGGTTGGGGGCTCGAGGGTTGTGTGAAGATACCAAAAATTACAAACACTTGTAGCCCAGGGTTATCACTTCTTTCATAGTCCCACTGTCTCAAACACTTAGTTGGCCCCTTCCCTTTTGTTCAGATGGGGACGCTCAGCTGACTGTCTCTACTGCTCAGCAAGGCTGGGGCCAGGGTAAAGGGAACTTGGTCACTGTGGTCTGCACCACTACTGTGGTCTGCACGTTCAGAAGAGGAAGGAGACGTCTTGAGCGTTTGGAAGACTGATTGCCTATGAAGGGACTGAGCAGAAAAGCAAATATGTTAAGAATACTGGGAGCAGGCTTTTTACTGTTTGAGAAAAGAGATACAAACATGGGAAGTGGGGAGGCTGGCACACATGCTGGAGTACTGCACTGGAACTGGAGGTACCAGTGTGAACACTTGATTTTTAAGATAGCCACCTCGCTAGATGCTAGGTAGATGGATAGTTGTGTGGATATGTGTGTAAAAGTTACACATAATCCTTAGGGTTTTTTGCTAAAAGTCTAACAATAATGACATTTTTTATAGCAACAAGTACACAAAAGTACCCAGTCATTGTTTCTAAATACCATTCTCTACTCAAGGAACCAGGTCTCTTGAATAAATGGCATGTGCATGGCTGGAGGAAGAAAAGCGTCAGATGAACCTAGATAATCTAGTTTAGCAGAAGGTAGGAACGTGTCCAAACAATAATGAGCTAAAGACACAGGAACCAGCTTCAGAGATCTCCCACCAGCAAAAGATGAGACATTTGAGCATAGAAGGTGATCCGTGCTATACTATGCCGCGTGCATATGGTAAAACTGTTGCCTGTGATAACGCGCAAGGCAGATTACGTGCCTCTGAATTTGAGATGTTAGGGAAAGAGATTGGCTAATATTAGCTGTGTTTCACGAACTGCCACAAGACAGATGGGTTCAGAAATAACTGGCACGTTTATAAGCAGGGATAAATGGGAATATCGAACGCAGAAATTCAAAACTTGTGACATAGGAAGAGGAAAATTCTGCTCAACTCCAACTAATAAAAGATAAAAATGAAGAAATATATTAATTTTTCAGCAAAGATCCAACCAAGCATAAGGCTGTCAAACCCATGGTTAGACTTCTGGATTGATCAGGTGGCACCCGGGAGATTCCTTAAGTTGAAAAAAAAAAGGTTAGGGAAAACAGACTAAATAGTAGGGTTCCCTATAATTCTCCACTTGTTAATGTTTTACCATATTTATCTTACATATTCATTAGCTCTCCCTCTCTCCCCTTACATGCACAAACATATCCCTCATTATTATCCTCTGTACCTTGTGAGAGAGTGGGTGACAGACATGACGCACTGTTACCCCTAAATACTTCAGTGTAAGGTATGAAAAACTCATAGTTAACATCATACTTACTGGTGAAAAATGGAAAGCCTCCCCCTAAGATTAGGAACTCAGGAATAGGACCAGGATGTCTATTTTGCCACTTCTACGCAACATTGTGCTGGAAGTTCTAGACAGAGTGCTTAAGTGAGGAAAAGAAATACATCCAGAGTGGAAAAGAGGACATGAAACTCTCTCCCTTTGCTAATGATGCAATTTTGTATACAGAAAATCCCAAGTAACACATTAGAAAACTATGTTAGCTAATAAACAAGTTCAGAAAGGTTGAAGGATGCCGGATCAATTGTATTTCACCTTATCAATGCAGAAACCAAAATGACACTAAGAAAACAATGTGATTTACAATAGCCTCAAGCAAATGCAATACTTATGAATAAATTTTTAAAAGGAAGTGCAAAACTTGTACTTTAAGAAGTACAAAACATTGCTGACTGAAATTTTCAATGACCTAAATAAAAGGAGGACATCCCCTGTCTGTAGGTTAGAAGATAATGTCATTAAGATGGCAATACTCCCTAAACTGATCTATAGATTCGATACAAACCCTATCAAAATTTATCCATCACTCTTGAATAAACTGAAATGCTGATTGCAAAACCCAAACAGAAACGAATGGGACCCAGAATAGCCAAAATAATTAACAGTGACACAAAGAACAAAATATGGAGGACTCATAATTTTTTATGTTAAATTTTACTGAAATTGGTAGTAATCATGACAATGTGATACTAGTGTCAGGATAGACATATGGATCAAAGGAAAAGACTGACAGTCCGGAAATCAACCTTCACGTTATGGTCGATTGATTTTTGACAAGGTGGCAAAACAATTCAATGGAGAAAGAATAATCATTTCAACAAAAGCCTTTGGGACAACCGATATTTATCTACAAAAGAAAGAAGTCATACCTGTTCCTACATCATTTACCAAAGCTAACTCCAAACTGATCATAGACCTAAGTGTAACAGCTAAAACTATACAACTCTTAGAAGAAAACAGGATTGCACTTCATGATGTTGCGTTATGAAACAGGTTCTTAAATAAAGCAAAAGTGACAAAAGAGAAAAGACAAAACGGACTTCATCAAAATTTAAAACTTGTGTGAAGATATCCCACAGAATGGGAGAAAATATTTTCAAGTCACAGATCTAAGGACTTGTCTCTAGAATATATACAGAACACTTATAATTCAATAGGCAAAGGACTTGAATGCACATTTCTCCAAAGGATATATACAAACGTCTGATGAATACATAATGAGATGCCCAACATTATCACCCATCATGGAAGTACAAATCAAAATCACAATGAGATACCACTTCACATCCACTATGATGGCTACAATTAAAAAAAGATAAATAATAAGTGTTGGCAAGGATGTGGAGAAACTGGAATCTCTGATACACCACTGGTACACCTGCTTTGAAAAAATGTTTGGCAGTTCCTCAAACTATTTAATGCAGACCCAGCAATATGACCCAGCAATTCCATTCCTAAGTACATACCCAAGAGAAATGAAATATGTCCCCACAAAAATTTATACATGAAAGGTCATAACAGCATTATTCATAGGAGTAAAAAATGACAATAGTTCAAATGTCCACTTGATTGATAAAAAATTAAAATGTGTAAAACCATAAAATGGAATATTATCATATAATCCAATGAAAAGGAATGAAACCCTGAAAACATTTATGCCAAGTGGAAGAAGCCAGTCACCAATGACCATAAACTGTATAATTCCACTTGCATTAAGATGTCCAGAATAAATAAATTCATAGAAATAAAAAGTTCATTAGTATTTGTCTAAACCCAGATGGAAGGTTGGAGGGGAATGGGGAGTGTGTGCTAATGAATATGAGTTTTGGGGGGGTGATGAGAATGTTCTAAATTGATTGTAGTGATGTTTATGAAACTCTGAATACAGCAAACACCACAGAAGAGTATACATGAAATGGATGAATTGTATGGTTGTGAATTATATCTTAATATTATCTAAAAAGAAAAAAGTACATATAATTATAGTGAAAAACTAAAGAACTTAAATGTCTAACCAATTATAGACTTTAAAATATGTTGGCAGGTTTTTTTATTAATTTTATACTGAAAGTGTATAAAGTTCTGTGTTCAGTTATTTGGATTAGTTTATATTTTTCTCTGTAGTTACGATGTTTATTTGAAATTACAGTTAGGTTCATTTGCTTTGTTTATATTCAATTCTAGTTTTTTCTCCATCCTTACTAATTTAATTTAATTTTTGAATATTTAAAACATTTGTATTTCCCAAATAAAACTTATCCACGCTTTTTGAAATACAAATGTTTTAAATATTTGTATTAATCATTTTGGAGAAGTATTGTTTCCTCCTTTCCAATTTGTTTCTACCCAGACAATGTATATGACCAGTTTTATCAACTTCTTATAACTTCTCCTGTATTTATTTTTAGAAAAAGATTTTTGAGGGTAGCACCTGTGGCTCAAGGAGTAGGGTGCCAGCCCCATATACTAGGGGTGGCAGGTTCAAACCGGCTCTGGCCAAAACTGCAAAAAATAAAATAAATAATGATTTTTGAGAAGCAACCAAGTAAAAAAGAAAGCATTAAAAACAGAAGACATAGGCTCGATGTCCGTAGCTCAGTGGTTAGGTCACCAGCCCCATACACTGGGGCTGGCAGGTTCAAACCCAGCCCAGGCCGGCTAAAAACAACAGTGACAACTACAACAACAAAAAAATTGAAGACATAACAAAATTAAAAAACATAACTAAGATAAAATGAATAAACTCACTGATTAAAAATCTATTTGAATTACAAAGCAAAACCTACATATAAGCACTAAATAGGAGGTACCTACAAAACAAAGTGACTCAATTTGAAATTTAAAAAATGCTCAAGCTATATCAAATCAAATTACACAATAAGAAAAAAGGCCTCCAATACTGATATCAGACAAAGTTGAATTTATAGCAAAAGTATAAAACTAGACAAAGAAAGTGACTTCCTAGTGATAAAAGGACATGATAAAAATTCATACACATTCCACTTTTAGTTAAAATATATATGAGTTATGATTATAGTGTTGTTTTAATGAAAATCTGAACATGGCAAGAAAAGTCTATTATTAGAAGACCTGAATAAATTACAGTAAAGAATCCCATGTAGTGGGCAGCACCTGTGGCTCAAGGAGTAGGGCGCTGGCCCCATATACCAGGGTGGCGTGCTCAAGCCTGGCCCTGGCCAAAACTGCCAAAAAAAAAAAAAAAAAAAAAAAAAAATCCCACACAGCCAAGGAAAGCAGTGCACTGCTAAGGAACAGCCTCTAACATACATAGAATGACAGGTGCATGCCACCGTGCCTGGCTAATTTTTCCTTTATATAGAGGAGAGGGGTCTCGCCATGTTGCTGAGGCTGGTATTGAAATCCTGCACTCAAGTGATCCTCCTGCCTTGGCCTCCCAAATCTAAAATATATTTTTAAACAACAACAACCAAAAGTTAAGACACAACAGTGTACAGCATACTTCCATTTGGAGTTAGAGTCTGTATGTGCTTAGACAATTCTGAAAGGATCTATAAATTTCCTCTGTAGAGGAAAATCAAGGAACTAAGTTAAGGATATTTATGTTATTTTAAAAATATACCTTCTCACCCTATTTCAATTTTCTCAATATAAATGTATAAACCTTTAATTACAAAATGGCCAATTTAGAAACGTTTAAGATGAAAATCCCTTCCAGGGATTCTATTGTATCACCATACTTTATGATGCAGTCTAATAGAAAAATCTCCAAGAATCAACCAGAAATTGAAGTATGAACACTAGAAAATGATGGGCAATGAATTTTGAAACTTGAGTGCCGGTGAATATTTTGTAAACACCATGTTTCATTTTATACCGTAGGGTTGGATATCATACATTGTACCAAAGGATATGCCTGGTTATTTCTTACCAAGGTGAAATGAATATTCTACCAAGGCCAGTTTCTTGAAACAACTGGGAAAGTCAAAGGCATCATGGTAGAGTAAAGTGCATTGTTGTTTGTATCAGACTGTCGTTTGAGTCCTGGCTTACTTTCTCTGTGACCTTGAGCAAATCACTTTATCTCTTTCAATCTAACATTTATCTTATTTAAAAAAGAGAGCTATTTCTGCCCTCCAGTCTTGTAAAGGGTTATAGGGATCCAGAGAGATAAGTATGAAGAGGCTTGCCAAATCCCAAGCCCAAGGGTTATTAATTTCACTAAACATTAATTACGTACTCAGCATATGTAGATCATATACACATATTAAAAACAACTTAAAAGGGAACAGATAGATATTCAGTTATCAGCTTTCAGAGTTTTGTGGGGAGGCAAAAAAATGAGCAACCATCGCAGACCTACTGGCTTAGAATTTACGCTCACTAAAGTATGTAAATCAGCACCTCGGTCAAACACCTGCAATGAAGCTATTGTCAGATGCCCATTTTTAGGATCATGGAATGGAACAGAAATACTCAGGACAAGATTTGAGGTATTTAACTATGGAACCTCTAAGACTCCTAGTTGTTGTGGCAAATACATGAGTACATCCTTCTTGGGAAACATGTATCATTTCAAACCCTGGTACCAGAAGAGTAGGTAGAGATGGCTTAATAGAAAGGGGATTTTAATAACTCATAACTCAGATTAATGGCTGAGAATGCCCTTCCCACATGTGATCCCAAAGAAAAGGCATAAATGGAATTTTTTCCTAATAAAGTAAAGGCTGAGGAAGAGGGCTAGTCCTGGCTAGTTCCTGAAGACCGCCTTCAGGTGCGGGCAGAAAACAGTGTGTGTGTGTTCCCAGCAATCTGTGGACACATGCTCACACACTAACCTGCATCTCCAGAGGCGAACTAAAATTTTTATGCATTAAAACGATATGAGTACGGCAAAGGACAGTATTGGTTAATAATTCAGCACATGCATTAACCTAAGAAGGGCTTAAAAGTAATTTATGAGAAAGAGTACTTTATTGTCAACCATTTCAATTGGTAATTTTATTGCCATTTTATTCCAAAGGTTATCACTTCTCTTTTTTATATTTTCTTTTATATTCAATTTAACATTTTTATGAAATAGATGCAATAATAAATCATAAGATATTATTTCTTAATCATTTTTTACTTCTCTAAGATTTTCATACCCTTTCCTGTCCCTTCTCTAGAGTATATAACAGACTTTCAGCAACAACAGAAAATTAATGGAGGGTTTTTTTTTTTTTAATCGTTGCTTGTCTGATACAGGGTCAGGGAGACTTCTTAGGGCAGTAACTTGTACTAAAGAAACAGCAGGATATTAGTGGCCAACAAGCTTAATATGTACAAAAGAATGATAGATGCTTAAAAAAAAAAAAGCCCAAAAGGCAAAATAGTAAGTTCCATATATGGAAATAAAGGGCTTGGAGCACAGGAAGGCAGTAGTTCTGTTCTCTGCTGATCAGACCACAACTGAGATAAAGGGTTCCACTTATAAAAGCCACAGTCTAGGAGAAATATGGAAAAGGGCCACTAGAACAGAGAGAATCTGGAAACAGTCCTTGGGAGGATGAATGGGAGGCATTTGGGAGGGTTGACCTGGGAAGAGAACAAATGAGAAGAGGCGAAAATCTGCAAATAGACAAACAGCCACTGCAAGAAAGAAAATGTGAATTTGTTTTATATTTGGCCACAACGCTAGGATTCTGGCACAGAAATCAGAGCGAGGGAAACATATTATGAGTTAAATTATTTATAATTGTGTTCTGGCAAATAGACCTAAATGAAAATGGAATATGCTGACTTGAAAAGTAGCCATTTCCCCACCATTTAAACAGAAGATACATGGGCATCTGTCTGTGGGGCAGTGCTGTCCAATAGGACTTTGTGCTATGATGGGAATGTCCTGATCCATCCTGTTAACACAGCAACCGTACCCATGTGGCACGAGAAGTCCTTGACATACGAACAGTTGATTAGGACAAGGAACTGAATTACTTTATTCTAAGTAATTGTGCTTGAAATGTAAAAAGCCACATGGGGGTCTTGGCTACCACACTGGAGAATACAACTGTAGAGTCTAGAAGAAATCCAAATATTGGACTGCAATTTGGAATAAACAACTTCTAAGAGTTCTTCTAACCTTACCTTCCAATGCCTCCCCTCACCGTGGTTCCTTCCCCCTCACCCCTATAACCCACTCCAGTAATACTACTCATACTTCCTTGAAGACACAATGACACTTCGTGTTTGTTCATTTTTCATTTTTTCTTTGCCTGGAATGTCCCACACAGCATATTCTGCGGCTACTTCTCCTTCCTAACATGCTCAGTCTTTCCTCCTCTGAAAAACCTCTCCTGCCACCCCAACACTTACCTCTTCTGTATCCTGGACATATGTCTCAAGTTGAATATTGTAACCATCTGTTTACATCTCCTTCTCACCCACTCGCTTTGAGTTTCTTAAGGGTCGAACCATTTTCTATCTCCAGCACCTGCAGTAATAACTGGCTTCCATAGCAGTGCCATTGAACAGAAATGGTCGGGGAATGTGTCTGATACTCTCCCTGTATTTTCAAAATGATTTCTAAGAACTCTGTTCCATGTAAGCACAGATTTACAACTCATACTTTACAAATGAAAACAATGGAGTCAAGGTTTTAAAATAATCTGTCCAATATCATGCCAAAAATAGTAAGTAAAAGAAACTGGCCCATGATAATAACCTCATTCTTAAAGATCATTGTGTCAGGCTAAGCCCATTACCTTGGAATAATTTTAATTAAAGCCCTTAAAGCTGCAAGAGATCTCTAAATGCTGCTCTACCTTCTAGCAGTGAGATCCAAAAAGACTAAATAAGCTGCCTAAATGTATTTACTCATCTACACAGTACCAGAGTTGGCTTTAAAATTAGGTCTCCTGTTTATTAAGAATTTAGTAAGGGTCTATAGTAGGAGATAATGGAGGTGGGGAGGGAAAGGAAGTCAGATTGGATCACGTAGGGTTTTATAAGCAATGAGAAAGTATTTGGATTTTATGCTAAATGTGTTGGAACTCACTGGGGAGTTCTGAACAGGAAATGAGCATGATCTTGTGTATATATATTAACAGGTTTATTAAGATATAATTGCTATTCAAAAATTGCACTTTTTAAAATTTCAGATTAATATGTGAGTGCAAACAATTACATTACAATGTTTGCGTTTGTTGGGTAAAGTCCCTGTTGAAGTTGTGTCCCACACCCAGGAAGTGTGCCATATACCCTTACCTTTTGACCATTAGGTGGGAGCACACCAAGACCCTCCTCCCAACTTGAATTAAACTGAGTTTTTCTCTTGCGTGGGCATAATTAGTTCATCTACTGGTTTCCTATTAGTATTGAGAACATTGGATACTTGCTTTTTCAGTCTTACGGTGCTTTATTAAGAAGAATGTGTTTTAGCTCTATCTAGGTTAATACAAAAGATGTAAAGTCTCCATCTTCTTTTATGGCTGAATAGTATTCCATGGTATACATATACCACAGTTCATTAATTCATTCCTGGGTGATGGGCATTTAGGTTGTTTCCACATCTTAGCAATTGTAAATTGAGCTGTGATAAACAATCTAGTGCAAATGTCCTTAAGATAAAATGATAATTTTCTTCTGGGTAGATGCCTAGTAATGGGCATGGTCAAGGTCAAAACAATGGTCTACTTTGAGTTCCAGGAGGATTCTCCTTACTTCTTTCCAAAGAGGCTGTAACAGTTTGCAGTCACATCGACAGTGTAAAAGTGTCCCCTTCTCTCCACATCCATGCCAGCATCAGGAGCTTTGGGACTTTGTGGTGTGGCCATTCTCACTGGGTTAGGTGATATCTCAGGGTGGTTTTCTTTTGCATTTCTCTGATGATTAGGGACAATATCAGCCAAGTTGAGAAGCAAATCAAGGACACAATACCCTTCACAGTAGTTTCAAAGAAAATGAAATATCCAGGAATATACCTTACAAAGGAGGTGAAAGATCATTACAAAGAGAATTATGAAACCCTAAGAAAAAAATAGCAGAAGTCATTAACAAATGGAGGAACACATCATGCTCTTGTCTGGGAAGAATCAACATTGTTAAAATGTCTATACTTCCCAAAGCAATCTACAGATTCAGTGCAATCCCCATTAAAACATCAATATCATACTTTAAAGAACTGGAAAAAATAGTTCTTCATTTTATATGGAACCAGAAAAAAAACCATATAGCCAAGGAAATTTTTAGAAATAAAAACAAAGTTGGAGGCATCACCAGACTTCAGGCTATATTACAAGTCCACAGTGATCAAAACAGCATGGAATTGGCACAAAAATAGAGACACCGACATGGAACAGAATAGAAAACCAAAAGATGAAATCAGTCTCCTATAGCTATATGATCTTTGATAAACAAAACAAAAGCATACACTGGGGAAAGAATTGCACATATTTTAAAGAAATCAGTCTGGCTGATAACAAGAGACTATCAAAGGGATGCCACATTTCCATAATTTTAAGCACTTGGCTTTCTAACCATGACCTTCCAACTTTCTAGCTTACGTTAGTATCCCAATCCCAACAATCTTAAATTCCACTCTTACAGCCTCTTCACATCTCTCACTCCACTCCTATTTTGGCCCCCTCCTTGTCTAGCTTGAATACTTGGATCAATCACAATCAGCCCCTTGAACACAGCCTCCACTCCCCTGCCCCTCATGTCGTCCTTATGTTCACTTGGCAATTGCAGACACTATTTAAATAGAACATCTATATACCATCCCTTCTTCCCAAAGTTGACTGGAGAAAAACATCCAACTTAACTCATTTCATTTTTAAATGAAGCTCCCTAAACTCACAGTTACCCATAATTTCACTCAGCGATCAGAATATACGGCTCTTTTCCAGTCACTTTCTCACCTTCCCTGGGGAAGAAACCTTCTCATTTGATTTTCCCTCCTAGATAACCACTTTGCCATAGGTATTCTGGGTGAGGAATAGAAGCACTCAAAAGAGACTTTCCATGAGTCCTTCCCCATCGCCTAACTCAGCTTTGGTGCACCTGTGCTGTGACCATGTGATGCCTTCTGTGGTCCCTGCATTTGTTCCAGATCCTATCCATTTTCACCAGTCATGGACAGCACTGTAGCAGTTCTCCCATATATGCATTTCTTCAAATTTCACTACATACTAAGCTGTAATTTCTCTCATCTTAAAAAGCACCATTTTTTATTCTACTTCCTCAACCAGCTTCCTTCTTTCCTTTCTTCCTTCCTTCTTTCTCACTCTCTTTCTTTCTCTTATAGGAAGAAAATTGTTAAGAGTTGATAAAATAGTCACTTTTTTCAATTCCTTTTCTTCCATTTTCTCTTGAACTCTTTCTAATCAGTCTTTCCTTACCACCACCCTACTGAAGCTCCATATTGCAAAATCTCATTATCTATTCTCAGTCCTCATCTTAGTCCATCTGTCAGAGAGTTCATCTTCAAACCCCTTTCCTCACTTGACTTCCAGGACACCAGAGTCTTCTGATTTTCTTTTTATCTCACTGGGGGCTCTTCCTTCTGAACATCTAGAAGCTTAGACCCTGGACTTCTCTTACCCATTTACTCCCTTGGTCATCTGATTCAGCCCATGGCCTTAACTGCCACATGTATGTTTATGACTGCCATATTTGTCTGTGGCCCATATCTTTCCACTAAATGCCAAGCTTATATATAACTGCCTACTCAACATCCTTGCTCAAATGTCTACTTGACATCTCAGATCTACTATATTCCAAATGACATTTTATCAGCTATTCCAGCTTTTGTCACACAGTCTTCCTTATGTGGGGTTGATGGTAACTCCCCCCTTTCAGTTGTTCAGGCCAAAAGTTTTGGAGTTATCTTGACTCCTCTTTTTGTTGCATACATATCTCATATCCAAATTGTTAGAAAATTTGCTCATTTCCTGCTACCTTGAGCCACCCCAGCTCTTTCCCAATAGCTACTGAGACTGAGTGCTTTCATATGGCATGCACTAGAGGTCTGTGGCAGGCCATTTAAGAAGCGCTGGGCATGCAAGGAGAATAAGGGATGTAAGATAAGAAGAAGCTTTCTTAGCAAAAGAAAATAGAAACAGGGAACAGTAAAACTATGGTTACTTATTACTATTAGGACTACTAATAGTTTCACTAATGGCAAGGAATATAAGCAATAAGGCCAGAGAAATACACAGAAGCCAGATTATGGAAGGTCTTCTATTATTTACCAGGCAGTGTAGAATTTAATTTTGCAGGCAGCAAGGAGTCACTGAAAGGTACTAAGTATGGGGGAACATAAGCAGATTTGTGCTGGCAAGATCACTCTTGCAGCAGTGTAGGAGATAAGCTGCATAGGACTCGTGCCTGGAGCAGGGGGAACAGTTAAAAAGAAAAGCTATTACAATAGCCTCAGAGGAAGGCAACAAAGGCCTGAGCTAAGGTGGAAATCATGGAGATGGAGAAAAAGAGGATGAAGCTGAGAAATTTTTAAAACATGGAATCCCTCAAATTTGGCATATCACTGACTATAGAAAAAGGACTGAGTCAAAGAGGATTCTGTTTTCTGACTTGGATGCCTTTGGATGGTGGTGCCACCACCTGAGACAGGAGACAGGAGTAACAAGTCAAGAGGAAAGATAATGACTTTCCGTTGGACAGACTGAGTTCTTGGCATCCAAGGATGAGCCCCTGAATAGTCAGAATGGTTGGAAGTAAAATGAGAAAAGTGGTATCTCAGAGTTTAGAGGAAGAATTTCAAGAATGGAGAGGTAGCCAGTAAGATGAGAATTGACTTAGCTCAGGCTGCCATAACAAAATACCATAGACTGGGTGGTCCAAACAGCAGATACTTATTTCATACAGTTCTGGAGACTGAGAAATTCTAGAGCAAGGTACCAGCCAATTCAGTTTTCTGAAAATGTCCTCTTTCCTGGCTTGCAGACACTCCCTTCTTGGTGTATTTTCACATGTTGGAAGTGAGGTGGTGTGAGGAGAGATGGGAAGGAGATGGTGGGGCGGGGGGGGAGAGAGAGAAGGGAGGGAAGGAGGGAGAAGGGAAAAAGGAGAGTGAAAGAGAGGGAGAGAAAGAGAGAGATACACTAATCCACTAATCCTATCATGGGGGCCCTGCCTCCATAACTTCATCTAAACCTGATTACTTCCCCCAATGGCCCCACCTCCACATACCATCACATTGAGAAAGGGCTTCAATGTATGAATCTGATGCAAGTGTAGGGGAGGACACACACATTTGTTCCATAATACAGATTAAAGGGGTCCTTCACATTGGAAGTCAAGAAGCATTTGGTGGCGGAACAAATTTTGGTCAGGTTGTGAGAACAGAAGTTGATGGTAGATAAAGGGGGGAAAAGTCAGAAAGCCGAAACAATGACCTCAGTCTAGTGTTCCAGTAGCTGGTCTCAAAGAGGAGAAAGAAAGGAATTCATATGGGGAAGGGGTTGATGAGCTGTTTCAAAATAAAGAGATTTCAGCATTTTCACAAATAATCTAGAAGGTATCAGAAAAGAATAATTTGGTAATTTAAAATGCTGGAGAGAAAGGAGATGACCAGTGGAGCAAGACGCTCTGGGCAGTGGGACAGGATTATGTCAAGAGAAAGAAGAGCTGGACAGGAGGCAAGGCTGTTTCTGCCAGGATTAGAGACGAGGAGGTAAGACTGGGGCCAGCTAAATGTGTAGTTGTGGGCAGGACCAGCTTCATGAGCATGTGGCCTGTGTGGCTGCATGGGGCTCACTCTGAGAAGAGATTTGGTTTAATACTCTGCTGTGGCCACTTTGACTTTCTTAATAATGTCATCTGTGAACTTATATTTTGTAAGGGGAGCCCAGGTGACAATGGAGCATGTGTGTGAGCCAGAAGCTACGCCTGGCAGCAGTGTACACGCACTCAGGTGTAGACCTGGCTTGAGCAGTCCAGGGAGTCACAGACCCAAAATGAGAAGTAGAAGCTGAGACCTGGGTCCAGGGTGGCAGTAGTGATGGTGGCAATAGCAACAGAAGCAGCATTGTGGTGGCCTTGACCCCAAGCACAGGACAGAGGCGGGGCTCAGCATGAGACAGCACTGGAGTCTTCAGTGGTGTTTAAGAGGCAAACTTTTAAACAACTATTGCAAAACAGAAATGTGAGGCATGGGCATTGCATGCCTGTTACTTGTTATTACTTGTTATTATTGAGTAATAAGAAGAATAGTTCAGAGTTCAGAATCTCTGGTTTTGAAAACTACTGCAACACTGCCTAGAAAATATGCATTCAATTGTGGTTGTATGAACTCATATTTAAATTCACACTAACACAAAACTGAGTTGTATGAAGCATTAAGTCTTTTTAGAAAAATAGTTTCATAAGAATCATCAGCTCTAGATGTACTAATGTTGATGATTCAAAATAATTTATCAGACATTTACCTTAGTGTTTTATGAAGGTACAAATGTTTAGGTTACATTGTTTTCACGTCTAAGATAAAATTCAAGTTGTAGTTGAGCCTTTCACCTAGAGAGTATGCTGAATACCCTCACAGTGGGTACATTAGGTGACGTCCTGCCGATTGCCCTCCCTTCCCCCGCCCTTTGCTAGACTATAAGTACTTCTGTACTTGTTTTTTTTTCAAGTGTGTAGTTGTTTATATATTAGTTTCATATTAGTATTGAGTACATTGAATACTTTCTTCCCTACTCTTGGGAGAGTTTATTAAGAAGAATGTGTGAAACACACTCTTAATAGCCCCAATAACAGTTGAATTTCAAAATTATCAAAAATGATTTGCAATCTTATACTTGAAAAGGACAACTGATAGTTTTCGATTAATTTCAAAAAATGAAATTGCTAAATGTAAAAATTTTGACAGTCTAGTAAATGAATTTGCAAAAAATGAGCCAGAAAAATCTCCTAATTAAAATATCGCATTAATAAAATATTGTGTTGTACTATATAAAGTTATGACGCCAAAAAGAATTTTTTTGCAATCTGTAAGATCATTTTGTCCATGTATCACTATTACCCCAATATATAAATAATAGAGTATTTTTAAGGGAAAAACTTTATATTTTACTACTATAACTGTTTTTTTTGTTTTTGTTTTAACCAGTGGGCCCTGCAGCTCCGGTATACATTGAGTCCTGCAGATTATATAGCTAAACACAAGTGTGAGGGTAGGGTGTTGAGGGAGTCCAGGCATGACATACTCAGTTTAGTTTTTTCCTTTCTGGAAAGTTGGAGGCAAGAAAATGGGGGGTGAGAAGTAGTTCTGAGTGTTGGCTTGAGGAAGATTTTTTTTTATTAAATCATAGCTGTGTACATTAATGCAATCATGGGGTACAGTATGGTGCTTTCATATACAATTTGAAATATTTTCATCAAACTGGTTAACTTAGCCTTCATGTCATTTTCTTATTGTGTTAAGATGTTTATATTCTACTTTTAGAAAGATTCACTTGTACCCTTGTGAGATAAACCATAGAGGTGATCCCTCCAATCACCCTCCCTCCATCCATTCACCCCCCTCTCCTCCCTTCCCCCATCCATATTCTTAGGCTATAATTAGGTTATAGTTTTCATATGAAAGTTATAAATTAGTTTCATAATAGGGCTGAGTACATTGGATACTTTTTCTTTCATTCTTGAGATACTTTGCTAAGAATATTTTCCAGCTCCATCCATGTAAATGTGAAGGAGGTAAAGTCTCCATTTTTCTTTATGGCTGCATAGTATTCCATGGTGTACATATACCACAGTTTGTTGATCCATTCATGGATCGATGGGCACTTGGGCTTCTTCTATGACCTAGCAATTATGAATTGGGCTGCAATAAACATTCTGATACAAATATCTTTGTTGTAATATGATTTTTTGTCTTCTGGATATATACCTAATAAAGGAATTGCAGGATCAAATGGCAGGTCTATTTTTAGTTCTCTAAGTGTTCTCCAGATGTCTTTCCAAAAGGAATGAATTTGCATTCCCACCAGCAGTGTAGAAGTGTTCCCTTTCTTCCGCATCTACACCAGCATCTCTGGTTTTGGGATTTTGTGATATGGGCTAATCTTACTGGAGTTAGGTGATATCTCAAAGTAGTTTGGATTTGCATTTCTCTGATGATTAAGGATGGTGAGCATTTTTTCATATATCTGTAGGCTATGTGCCTATTTTCTTTACCTCCTGAGCAATTGAAGCAACATCAAAAATACACTATTGGGACCTGATCAAACTAAAAAGCTTCTGCACAGCCAAGAACACGGTAAGTGAAGCAAGCAGACAGCCCTCAGAATGAGAGAAGATATTTCCAGGTTATGTCTCTGACAAAGGTTTAATAACCAGAATCCCAGAATCCACAGAGAACTCAAATGTATTAGCAAGAAGAGAACAAGTGATCCCATCTCAGGGTGGGCAAGGGACTTGAAAAGAAATTTCTCTAAAGAGGAAGATTTTTAAAGGTTTAAAATGTTATGTGGGGAATCAGTGAGGGAATGTCGCACTCTGACTGAGGGTTTTAAAATACTTTCAATATAATAATTTCCATAAGCTTTTTTATTATTACAGCTATAATATGCATTTTATGAGCAAGCATAAAGAAAATTGCATTTGGGAATTATCCTATTTCTACTAAAACATTTGCCAGGTTTAATATCATGTTGTGCGAGGTGGAATATAATTAGCTTGACATGATATGAAGTAAGTGGTGTGCTAAGGTCTCAATTACTATAGATGACAGAGAATAAATTTAAAAGCGTCATGAAAATTGTAAAGCATCATAAGTGCTACAGGCATTACATTTAAGTTTTGGTAAAATACTAATTTTAAAAATATGGTTTTGTTTTGTAAAAGTAGCATTTTTCAGTTTATAAAACTGGCCACATGCATTTTGTTGAGAGTCTGAAATTTTCGTTACATAGAGAAAAAATTACTCATAGATCCTCCTCTCAAGCCTACTACTATTATCATTTGATATGTTTCCTTCCAGATTTTCTTTTGTAAGTTAGTATGGCTGTAATCACATAGTTACATGTTCTATTAATTCTTCTTCAATATCGCTTTAATATTAATATTTATATAATGGTCTATCTTGTGACCTTCTCATATATAACTTATCTTTTTGTCTGTTGATTGTGTCTAACTTTCTTGTAATTTTGTATAACTGCATGAGGAGTCCTAACTGAACTCATTTCCGGTTGAAATATTGCTGAAATTAAACTAAATTAATCATACTTGGTTTCTCAGCTTAGCCCCCTTTTTTACAACCACAAAAATGTGAGTCGCTGAACTATTTGAATTTTAGTTATTGAGGCCATTGTACATACACAAAAATTATTCTTAGAAGGTAAAAGACGAGAAACACCAAAGCTAACCTCACAGGAAATTATAGTGCTCTGATGAACTTGTTTTCTGGTATGTGGCCTCACTGTTGAAAGTGTCTGAGAATTTCTTAGCACGGAGGCAAGGCAAAGGTTCACCTGTTATACGATTCACTGAATTAATCCTTGAAGGAGAGAACTCAGTTTGGAAACAAGATGAGGATCTCTTACAGACATAATAAGCAATTTCCTGTTACCTCTACACTTTCTAAAGGTAACTGTAGCAGATCTTGCGGGAGGGAGCGTATGTACTTTCCCAAATAACCACTCCAAGGATGTTTCACTTCTTCTCTCTTCAATTCAATCTCACCACTAAAGAGTGTTTAGGGATATTTATTTTGCGATTAGGAGACTGAAAGAGTTAAAGCCCTTTACAAAATGCCTAATTTGTATTTGGGATTAATTTACTCCCACGGCAGGATCCAGCATTATTAGTGCTTCAGATCTGTCTAAAGAAAATTCTATGTTAGAGACATCACTGAGATGCCTGCTGTCTGCGCTGGGAGCCCACATGAAATCGGCTGGGTGAAGTAAACTTATTTTTGTCTTTTTCTTCCCATGAGCTTTCTATAAAACAGCTGGCCTTTTCTAAAATGAAGTTGACTAACCCTTTACAAGATTTGAGAAGGGACTAATTAGTATTGTAGGCTGATTGGGGATGGTAGCTATTTTTATTTTTTAAAAAATCACACACAGAGAAGCATTTGTCTGGTGACTTGCTTATAAAATCGCTTTTTGGTGATCACAGTGATGTAGTCTGGCTATTGCATAGGAACAAAGCCCACGAGTGTCATCATTGTTTGAGATTGAGGCCATCACTTAACTACATGAGTGTAACTCAACCACGTGATTCTACACTTTTACAAGTTGAGGCAAGCTGTCTTCTGACCTCTTGTTTTCGCAAGCTGTCTTCATTCATTTTTCAAGGTTGAGGCTAGGGCTAGGGTTTCGTCAGGATTGAACAGAGGTGACAGGACATGGCACAGGCATCTCACAGTTAAGAACATAGTGACCATGAGGCCTCCTCTCAACTGCCTCCCCAGCAGCCTTTGATTTGGAGGTTCCGTCACCACTGGGACACTGGGCCAGTCCTTATCTCCAAAAAATAACATCACGAATAACACAAAAGAACATTTTCTTAGTTAATTCTGCTGCTATCACAAAATATACCTTAGAGACTGGGTAATTGATAAACAAAAGCAGTTTATCTTTCACCGTTCTGGAGGCTGGAAAGTCTAAGATCAAGGCGGCTGTGGCTCTGTTGTCTGGAGAGGGCCTGTTCCTCACAGAGGGAGTCCATGGTGGAAGAAGCTCTGCTGGTTAGGCCTCTCTGGAAAGGTACCAGACCCATCTATAAGGGTGGAGACCTCCTGACTGAATCACTTCCCCAAAGGCCCCACTCTTAATATCACTGCAATTCAGGTTAGGTTTCAACATGAATTTTGGAGAGACAATTTGGATGAGAGCTTCATGGGCAAACTTTTCAGGGTTAAAACCTCTCCCCTCCAATCTCAACCCCATTCTCTCACTATCCTACAGCTAGAAAGTGTTGAATTTACGGTCTGTGCCTGGAGTCTTCAAAGGATCTGGATGTCTCTTTCTTCTTCACCTAATTTTTTTTTTTTTTTTTTTTGCAGTTTTTTGTTTGTTTGTTTGTTGGCTGGGGCCAGGCTTGAACCCGCCACCTGTGCTATCTGGGGCCAGTGCCCTACTCCTTGAGCCACAGGCACTGCCCTCTTATTTACCTATGTTATCTGTAAAACCTCAGCCTGAGATTCCTCCATGCCCTGCTCTCCTTTAATTAATTTTACTCATCACTGTTGGCTCAGTTTAGAGGTCAGCTTCCCTGACCACATCCTGTTCCACCAAGAAACAAAAGCAGCTGGGTGCTGTAATCCTAGCACTCTGGGAAAGTCAAGGTGGGTGGATTGCTTGAGCTCAGGAGTTGAGTCCGGCCTGAGCAAGATCTCCGTCTGCACTAAAAAAAACTAGCCTGACATTGTTGCAGGCACCTGTCGTCCCAGCTACTTGGGAGGCTGGTGCGAGAGGAACAGCACTTGAGCCCAGGAATTGAGGTTGCTATGAGCTAGGATGCCATGGCACTCTACCCAGGGCAGAGACTATGCCTCCAAAAAAAAAAAAAAAAAAAAAAGAAAGAAAGAAAAGAAAAGAAAAGAAACAAAATCAAACAAACTAAAACCCCCAAAGATAACAGCAGCAGCAACCACAAAATTAGGACCTGTTTGCTATTTTTCCACAGCACCCTGCATACAAGCTTGAAATCACCTGAACTCTATTACAATCACCCGTTTACTGAAGGGGGCAGAGGGGCACATCTCCCCATTAGATGGTAACATTCTAAGAAGGCTGTGTGTTCATCTTTATATGCCATTATGCTAAAGAGATGTGAGACATAGTTCCTTTCATCAAGTAATCTGCAATTCACCTGTGGATAAAAAGGTATATTTAAAGCCAGCAGTAAAAAGTATATATAATTACATAATATACAAAATATACATAATTAAGTTCAGAACTGTTTAGTACAAAAATTAGAGCAACAGAAATTTAGAACCAAGGCTGATGTCTGAAGGCAGCTGCAATCTCAGGAGAGTCTTCGTGGGAAAGTTGAGATTATAATTGGCCAGATGTTGGTGCTGTCTTAGGACTATGGAAGGGAGGAGGTATTACTGGTCCAGCCTGAGAGACTAAAATTAACAAAAATAAGAATGATGAAAAGAACCTAAAAGATGGGTAAAATTAGCCAGATGGAGAAGGTTGGGGACATGGAGAAAGAATCTAAGGCAGAGGTCTTAGCAAGGATAAAGTATAAGGAGAGAACTAGCTTGAGTGAAAAGAACACTAAACTGTATATCACATATATACTATACTGTGGCAAAAAGTAATTTAGACTGGACTTGATGGGAAGTGAGAAATCGTTATAGGTCCCCAAGCAGAGAGTTGTCATGGTAGTTTGTTCCTTCCTGTTGACTCCCAAGGAATCACTCCTTCCAGGGACTGCACTTTTATGTGGTTGCCTTGTCCATGGACTCTGAGCTTGGACATGTGAATTGCTTCAGCCCACACGATATCACTTACTAGGACCTTTTGTGCTCTGGGATTTGTCCCTTCAGAATGCTGCCGCTGCTGTGTGAGCAAACATAGACTGGTCTCCTTCCCAGTGAGAGACCATCAGGAAAAAGAAAACACATAAAGAAAGAGAGGCCTGGCTGTGCCAATCACTCCAGTGACCCCAGCTGAGGCACCAGACTGTGACCATCTTGGCTCAGCCCCAAGCGAGGCACCAAAAGGTTACATTTGCACAGGTGCCTACAGGTAAGACAACTGAAGCACCATCCAGCTGAGAGCATCCATCTTTGCTGACCCATGGACTCGGGAGCACTAATATGGTTATTGCTTTAAGCTACTAAATTTGGGGCTATTTTGTTACACAGCAATAAATACAAAGTACTCCTTCTAAGATGAAAGATTTTCTCCTGTTTCTCTCAGGGCTCCTTAAGGTCACCTGCGTGGGTTCATCATTTTTGTCTTATACCAACACTTTCCGATCCTATGTTGAAAGACGTCTGACGCTTTTTTTGGTCTCATTTGTTTGCCTCTACCACTGGAGAAAAAGTGCAGACACATCTTTCCTACAGGAGAAATCTCATCACTCAGCTTGTGAGCAATGTGAGGAACAGAATTTGAGAAAGTGGAAGACCATCATCTTCTGACACTGAGGAAAGGCTACATGGGAAGATGCATTTTATAATGCAAAATGAAAAACAAAAAACAACAAAGAATTGCATGGTTTGCACTAGAAGAAGTGAGAAAGGTGGAAGGAGAGAAACCATTTTCTACAGTGAGACGTGTGAGAGGAAGCCTGGACTTCTGCCTTGAGATCACACTCAAAAAAATAATAAACAGAAATAAACAAAAACACTTTAATTATTTTATGTAACCTAAAATAGATAATACAATCATCGAGTGAGTTCCTATTTATGTTTTTCTCTTTTTAAACAGTAGGACAATTACAAGTAATCCACCAACCCTTTTCCCACCCACAATAAATAAGAGATGGGGAGTATGCAGGTGGCAGAAAAACGGGATTAGAAAGTGTAATAAATACTGATGTTCCTCAAGGCTCAACCCTAGGACATTTTCTGTTTTTACTCAGTTCTTTCACCTCATCTGTGATTTCTTTATGCAATAATATATTACCATATATATACTTTCAATTCCTAAATTATACTTCCAGCTCAGATCTCTTCCCTGAAACCCAGACTCAGATATCCAGCAGTGTGCCTGAAAGCTCTATCTGGACATTTCAAAGGCACTTCACACTTATGATCACCCTGAAACATACTGTCATCTGGTGCCCAGTGAATAGTACCATCTATTCAGTTGCACAGGGAGAAACTTCAGAATCTTCTTGATACCTCCTTGTCCCTTACTGCTTGTATCATCCACTACCAAGTCTTGTTGGTTTTACCTTTTAAACACCTTTCAGATTCACCCACTTCTTAACCATCTCCATAACAACTACCCTAATCCAATTATCGTGTCTTCTAGACCACCACCAAAGGTACTTAAGTAACTGTTCTCCCTGCATCCACTCTTACCTACATCCAGTATGTCCTCTACCCTATTTCCAGGAACTTTTTTTTTTTTCTTAAATCTGATAATCTCAGTCCTCCAGAGTTTAAAACACTCCAATGACTTCCTATTACTCTTAGAATAAAGAACAAAATTCCAATCAGGGCCTACAAAGCTATGTTAATTTGAGTTTTCCAAGAAGCAGATGCTAAGATGGGATTAGACGTGAAAGATGTTTATTAAGTGGTACAGCCACTAGGAATAAGTGGGAGGTGGAGCGTGTGGGAGAACTTTCAGGGTACAAGGCAGGTCTCACACCTGTGCAAGAAGGAAGGAAGACTGGGCAGGACAAGGCTCAGATGGCAGCCAAATTCTGAGAAAGTGGGAGGCGTCTGTGGCTCAAAGGAGCAGGGCACTGGTCCCATATGCCACAGGGGGTGGGTTCAAACCCAGCCCCAGCAAAAACTGCAAAAGAAAAAAATTCTGAGAAAGTTTTTGCCAGAACAAAAGAAATCTTTGAGCCAACACTGCTTACTAGAGGAGCCATTTGTCTTATAGTAGTTGCCGTCTCACCCCCTCCCTTCATGTTCATGCTCAGTTATTGGCTGGCAGCAACCCAGGGGAAGTGTGGTCTTGACATGAGCACAGTGGTGTGTCCAGAACAACAGCTCAGGCTGTCAGTCACCTATGTGCACCTGTGGCAGGAGAGCTGAGTGGTGGGCTTTTGTGACTACCATGTATGTTTTGATCTCAGCCCAGCTCCTGGTCTTGCCTGTACCATGCTGCCCTTTGTGGCCTCATATTAACTATATACGTTTTTTGTCACTTCTGTGAATAATATATGTTTCTAATCTCCCGCCCCAGGTCAAACACTAGTTCCCTCCTATCAGTCTTTTAGTTGCTGTCTCAGTTGTTTCTTTGCTTGGAGAGATTTCTATGGCGAGGCCAAATCTGTATTCTACATGTCTTCATAGCACTAGATACCTTTCTTTCATAGCATTATTTGTGTGAATAGTTGATTACTGCCTGTCTTCTCCGCTGGACTGTGACGTGTTTTGAGGATAGAAGATGTGTCATTTTTTTTCTTGTGTGTATATATATCTCCAGTGACTGGCATATAGTCCACGCTCAAAATATTTTCGTTGAGGGAATGGATTTAAGAAAGGAGACTCAAGTCCCCGAGCATGTCTGGTCTTTTCAGCTGCTTTATCTGCATTGGGCTGATGAACAATTGATAACCCTGCCCTTTGGGGTGAGGTCTACAGAGCCTAAGAAAATGGCATGAGATGAATTAGGATTGAGGAGAGTCTGGAAATTAAAAGGTTCATCTGGGTGTGAGGAGCGGATGAATTGTGTTACAAGAGAAATTTTAAAGAAAGAAAGGAAGTAGTTAGGTCACTTATTGAACATTTCATTTATTTGGGATGAATAAAAGTGACTCTAAGGTCTTAAGAGAGATATTTGGGATCGTGGAATTGCTAATGTTAGAGGCAGGAAAATTGGAAGGTGGATCCTGAAGTAGGAGGAATATGAGTTTAATTTTGAAGACTGACTTCTAAAGGAAGCCAGGATCTCTGACTGGAAACAACTAGAGTGGCACTTGGAGATAGAGAAATGAGGCTGATGTAAAGTTTTGAAGTTCATTGGGTGTCTCCTCCTCCAAGAGACCTGCCATGGCAGCCAAGTTTCAGGAGTCCTGGTTGGGTGAGGAGGCAGGGGCATCTTGCCCCCATCATGCACTGGGAGGAGCATAGAGGGGTAATCAGGAGAGAAGGAAAATGTGAAATTGGCATCAAATAAGCCAGGTAGATGATCAGAGATGTTGCCAGTGCAACACAGCAAGACAGACATGTGGAATCAGGGTGGGAGCTGACTGAATACAAAATAGTGCTTAGGAAGAGATGGAAAGTTTGAAGAGGATGATGGAAAGGAAGTTCCAGAAAGGATTCTCTGAACCTATGGAAGGATGGGAGGCAAGGCCGTCAAGGTCCACAGCTTTGTGCCATGCACAAGGTTAGTCCCTTTATGCTAGTTCCTCTGAGTAGACAGGATGGGGGGAAGAAGAGCAAGGGGCTGAGGACTCAACACTGGCAATGAAGGACCAGAATAAAGAAGAGGAATTGTTAAGAGTGTCAGAAAAGACGAGTTGGGATGCATTAGGGATTATATAGAAGTGCCAAGAGCAGAGTTTCAAGGAAGAATAAAGGGTTAGGGTTAGCACAGCATCAATAATAATGGGGAAACCGTGAAACCAAATTATGCTCAGTTTCCTAGTGGACCTATATGGTTTAATGTCCTCTAGTACCTTTTAAAATATTTTTTATGTTGAGATCTAATTTATGTTCAATGAGTTTTATAACTGCATAAACCTGTGTAAATCACCACCCCGGAACACAAAGCATTTACATCACCCCCAAAAGTTTCCCCCATAAACCTTTCTAGTCACTCCCCAATCTGCTCCTTCCCAGGCAATTGTGGGTCTTTTTTCTATGGTCATATATTAGTTTTGCCTGATCTAGATTTTCCTATAAATGGAATCAAACAAATGTGCAGGGATTCTTTTACTACATATTGTACTTTTGAGAGTCCTCCATGTGGTTCTGTATGCCAGTAGTTTGATATTTCTAATTGCTAAGTAGCATTTCATTGTATACATATGAGATATGACAACAAATCAATGAACTCATTCTAGAAAAATGGCTACATACCTCATTGCTGAATATCACTATGGTCACCTTTGATGTACTCCCCTTGGGAAGCTCTGCACTGACACTAGCACTTATCTCCCCCTTTAAAGCACCTTTGGAACTTTTTCTGAAATAGCTGTCAAAGCTGTCATTATATTACCCTTGATGTCCAGGATGTCATCAAAATGTCTTCCTTTCAATATTTCCTTTACCACTGAATAAAGAAATTGGGAGCCAGATCAGGTGAGTATGGAGGGTGTTTCAATGCATTATTTGTTTAATGGCTAAAAACTCCCTCACAGAGGGTATGAGTTGGTGCATTGTGCCATGAGTGATTGGCAAAAAGTTCAGGTCTAATTTTTTGACGCAGCCTTTTCAGCACTTCCAGATACTAAACTTGGTTAACTGTCCAGTTGGTACAATTTTTTTTTTTTTGGAGACAGAGTCTTACTATGACACCCTCAGTAGAATGCTGTGGTGTCACAGCTCACAACAACCTCCAACGGTTGGGCTTAAGTGATTCTCTTGCCTCAGCCTCCCAAGTAGGTGGGACTACAGTTGCCTACCACAACGCCCGGCTATTTTTTTTTTTTTTTTTTAGTAGTTGTCATTGTTGTTTGCAGGCCCAGGCTGGGTTTGAATCTACCAACCCAGTGTATGTGGCCAGCCCCATAGCTGCTGAGCTATAGGTGCCGAGCTAGTACAAATTCATAATGAATCTTCTGATATCAAAAAAGGTTAGCAACATCATTTTGACTGACAGAATTTTTTGGTCATAAAGAATTGGCTGACTTCCATTGTGCACTTTGACACTTCTTATCAGGGTTGTATTGGTATACCCATGTTTCATCACCAGTGGTAACATGACCCTAAACATCATCTTGCCTCTCTAAAAGGTCTCAGCAAACTTTGACTCTATTTCACTTTTGCTAGTGATGAGCTCCTTCAGGACCATTTTTGCACACTCCTTTCTTGTGACAAGATTTTCCTGTTTCTCTATTGATATTTGCTTGGTCTGCTATGCTTCTTACAGTCAGCTGGCAATTTTGATGCACAATTTGATGAATTTTAGCAATGTTTTTGTGACCTCCCTTCGTCAATGATGCTTCCTCTTCCCTCAGAAAAATGTTTAATCCATTTTAAACATATACACTACTGTTTTCTTCATGGCATAAACTTGGGTTAAGATGTCCCTGATTTCAGTTTCACTCTTGCCAAGCTTAACAGGAAATTTTAATGTTTGTTTGTTGCTCCAATTTAAGCCCTGACATTCTTGGAACAGCACACAAAACCATGCAACAGTAATAATGAACATCACTCAGCAAGACATGAACACAGCTGTGAGACACTAATATACTAAGTTTATTAAAACCTTACCAAGTTGTTTATACAGTGTTGCCCACATAAGCACACAGTGGCAAGCCTGCTCACTTAAATTGTCACATGGTGTATGTCATTATTTGCTTCTCCATTTTCATTTTTATGAACATTTATGTTGCTTCTAGGTTTTGGCTACTATGACTAAAACTATTATGAACATTGCTAACTCTTTTGTGAATATATATTTTTTATTTCTCTCAGAGTGGAACTGCTGGGTCACAAGACAAGTAAGTGCATGCTTAACTATAACCGACAGGTAATTTTCCAAAGTGGTTATGACATTTCATACTCCCACCAGCAATGAGAATACTATTTGCTTCTGCCTACTTAATGTTTGGTATTGTCAGTTCTGTGAATTTTATTAGTAGTAATTCTAGTAGGTATAAAGTAGCATCTCATTGTAGTTTTTATTGTACATTTCCCTAATTATTAATAATGTTTCATATGCTTACTGGTCATTCATATATCTCTTTTTGAGATGTCTCTTTAAGTCTTTTCATTTTTATGGATTGTTTTTTTATTACTGATTTGCAGAAGTTCCTTATAGATTCTTCAATAAGTCTTTTTTACTTTTCATGTATTATAAATATTTTCTTCAAATCTTTAGCTTGCCTTTTCATTTTCCTAATGGCATCTTTTGAAGAGCAGAAATTTGAAATTTTAACTGTCTGATTTTTAGTTTTTAATTTTTTTTCTTTATGGTCAGCATATCTTGTATCCTAAGAAATTTCTGCTTATCTTAAGGTAGGAAAGGATAAAAACCATCAATTTAAAATAAACCTATGCCTATTTCTTTTCCCCTTTCCTCCTACAATGAGGCTACTTTTAGTTTGAAATTACTGAGGTGATATTCACCATTCTGGTAAGAAGGTCAAGTGAAAATGGCAGAAATATCATGTGCAAAATGGCTCATTTCAGTAAGGTTATGAAACCTCAAAAGCCTAGAAGGAAGGGAACAGGTTCCTTTAAAGACTAGAAAAGGAAGATGAGCTATTTGAGAACATGCTGTTTTAGTCCATTTGGGCTTCTAAAACAAAACACCTTAGACTAGGTGGCCTATAAAAAACAAACCCTAGGGGCAGAGCAAGATGGCAGACTAGAGATGTCTCCTTTGATGGTGAGATTGAGGAGAATGGTCTCTAGCCACCTCTGGGGGCCCTGCCCAGAAACATTGCTTTGGGGGCACAGGAAGGCAGTAGGAGACTCCAGCAGCCAACAAAGAGGTTGGAAATAGTGGAGAACCAGCACAGAAGGCAAGTATTTGTATTCTGGAAGAAGATGGCTGGTTCAGCAGGGGTTTTTAGACAAGGAGAGCCTATCCTGCAGGCTTTTTATTTCTGAACCTAGGCACACTTGCTGGAGTTACTTTGGGAGAGGGTGGGCTTGCAAGTGATCTTGAATCAATCCCAGGGGCTAGGATTGAGCAACCAGGCAGAACAGATCTCTTGTCATTCAGCTGTTGGCCAGGTGCAGCCATTGTGGGAGAGCTGCCTGGTAGGAACAACCCACAGGGTCCTAGTGGGAGGCCAGTCTCCCTTCCTTGTATCTTTGTTTAGTTTTTGTTTAGAGGATCTGGCCAGCTCTGTAAGAAGAGTGTTAAAGTCCTCTACTATTATGATGTTACAGGATATCATATTGCTCAGACTAATTAAGATCTGTTTCATAAATCTGGGAGCATTTAAGTTGGCTGCATAGACATTTAGAATTGAAATGTCCTCATACTGTATTGTTCCCTTGACCAGTATGAACGGTCCATCTTTGTCTTTTTTTGCTTCAGTTACTTGAAATCCACTTGTATTTGAAAATAAGATTGTAACACCTTCTTTCTTCTAATTTCCATTTGCCTGACACAGTGTTTTTCATCTCTTCACCCTGAGTTTTTTGTCCTTTGAGGTAGGTGTGTTTTATCTAGACAACATATGGATGACTTATGCTTTTTTATCCAGTCAGCCTGTGCCTCCTCAGTGGAGAATTCAAGCCATTAACATTTACTGAGAGAATTGATAAGTGCGATGGAGTTCTATTCTCTTATTTTGTGACATCCAGTAGAAGAGAAGAAATAACCAAAATTAAATCAGAACTAAATTGAAAACTAAAGAATCATTCAAAAAATTAATGAAACACAAAGTTGGTTCTTTGAAAAGGTAAATAAAATTGATAAAGCATTGGCCAGATTAACCATAAACAGAAAAGTAAAATCTCTAATAACTTCAATCAGAAATGAAATAGGGGAAATAACAACTGATACCATAGAGATAAAAGAGATTATTTCTTACCACTATAAAAAACTCTATACCTAGAAATTTGACAGTGTAGAAGAAATGGACCAATATCTGGAATCATATCATCTTCCTAGACTTAATCAGAAAGAACTAGATCTCTTGAACAGACCAACATCAAGCTCCAAGATTGCAGAAACAATAAAAAAGCTTTCTACAAAAAAAAAAAAAAAAAAAGCCCAGGACCAGATGGGTTCACATCAGAATTCTATCACACCTTCAAAGATGAACTAATCCATATACTACAGAACCTATTCCAAAACACTGAGAAGGAAGAATATTCTCAACACACTCTATGAAGCAAATGTCACCCTGATTCCAAAATCCAGGAAAGGATCCAACTAAAAAAGAAGAAGAACTATAGACTAATTTCACTAATGAATATTGATGCAAAAATACTCAATAAAGTCTTAGCTAATAGATTGCAGCTATACATTGAAAAAAATTATATACACATCACAATCAAGTAGGCTTCATCCTAGGGATGAAAGGCTGGTTTAATATATGCAAATCCAAAAATATAATTAATCTTATCAATAGAAGCAAAAACAAAGACCATATGATCTTCTCAATAGATGCAGAAAAAGCATTTGATAAAATTCAGCATCCTTTCTTTTTTTTTTTTTTT
>NW_003852430.1:14055773-14160769 GCF_000181295.1 Otolemur garnettii
CGAGCCGATAATATGTTCTTATACTTAGAAAACCCCAGAGACTCAGCCACAAAACTCCTGCAAGTAATCAAAAATACTGTAACATCTCTGGGTATAAATCAATGTTCACAAATCCGTAGCCTTTATATCTGTCAATAATGGCCAAGTTGAGAAGCTAATTAAGAACACAGTTCCCTTCAAAGTAGCTTCAAAGAAAATGAAATACTTAGAAGGATCTTTACAAAGAGAATTATGAAACCCTAAGAATAAAATAGCAGAAGACACTAACAAATGGAAGTATATACCATGCTCTTGGCAGGGCAGAATCAACATTGTTAAAATGTCTGTTCTACCCAAAGCAATCTACAGATTCAGTGCAATCCCCATTAAAATATCAACATCATACTTTAAAGAACTGCAAAAAATAGTACTTCATCTTGTACAGAACCAGAAAAAACCCATATAGCTAAGGCTATTCTTAGTAATAAAAATAAAGTTGGAGGCATTGCCATTCCAGACTTCAGGCTATATTACAAGTCCATGGTCATCAAAACATCATGATATTGGCACAAAAATAGAGACATAGACACAGGGAACAGAAGAGACAACCAAGAGATGAAACTAGTCTCTAGTTGTCTTCTGATCTTTGCTAAAACAAACAAAACATATAAGGGGGGGAAAGAATCCCTATTTAACAAATGGTGTTAAGACAACTGGATAACCACATGTAAAAGACTGAAAATAGAACCATACCTTTTACCACTTACAAAAATAGACTCAAGATGGATAATAGATTTCAATCTAAGACATGAAATGATACAAATCTTAGAAGAAAGTTTAGGGAACACTCTTGGCTTGGCAAGAGTGCATGTAGTTGCAGTGCCAGCCACATGCACCAAGGCTGGAGGGTTTGAACTTGGCCCAGGCTAGCTGAACAACATTGACAACTGCAACAAAAAAGTGGCTGGGTGTTGTGGTAGGCACCTGTAGTCCCAGGTGCTTGGGAGACTGAGGCAGGAGAATCACTTAAGCCTAAGAATTGGAGGTTGCTATGGGCTATGATGCCACAGCACTCTACTAAGGTTGACATAGTGAGACTCTGTCTCAAGAAAAAAAAAAGAAAGTGTGGGAAATACTCTTGATGATGTTGGACTAGGGAAAGACTTTATGACAATGACTTTAGTGGCCATCACAACAATAACAAGAATTAACAAATGGGATTTAATTAAGCTGCAAAGCTTCTGCATAGCTAAGGACACAACAAGTGAAGCAAAAGACAATCTTCTAAATGGGAAAGGATATTTGCATGTTATGAATCTGACAAAGGGCTGATAACTAGAATCTACAAGGAGATCACAGTAGTCAACAAAAAAAGAGCAAACAATCCCATCTACCAGTGGACAAGAGATATGAACAGAACCTACTCTGAGGAAGACAGATGAATGGCTAACAAACATTTGAAAAAACGCTCATTGTCACTGATCATCAGAAAAATGCAAATCAAAACCACCCTAAATATCACCTAACCTCAGTGAGAATAACCTGCATCATCAAGTATCAAAGCTCCAGATGCTAGCATAGGTGTAGAGAGAAGGGAACGCTTTTACACTATGGGTGGGACCGTAACTAATACAACTTCTTTGGAAGGAAGCATGGAGAATCCTCAAGGAACTCAAATTAGACCCCCCATTTGATCCTGCAATCCCACTACTAGGCATCTACCCAGAAGAAAAAAAAATCATTTTATCATAAGGACATCTGTACTAGATTACTTATCACAGCTCAATTTATAATTGCCAAAATGGGGAAAAATCTAACTGCTCTCTAACCTAGGCATGGATTAACAAGATGTGGTATATGTATACCATGGAATACTATTTGTCCATTTAAAAAGATGGAGACTTTACATTTTTTGTATTAATCTGGATGGATTTGAAAAATATTCTTCTTAGTAAAGTATCAGAAGAATGGAGGAGCAAGAATCCAAAGTACTCAATTCTGATATGAAGCCAGTAGATGATCTAATACACGTAAGAGAAAAATTTGAATCAATTCAAGGTGGCAGGTGGGGGAATGAGGGAGTGGGGAGAGGGGAGGAGGGAAGGGTATAGGTATTTTCCCACTTAATGGACATAATGTTAGGGTGTATGATACACTTCTTGGGTGCAGGACATGATTATAAGAGGGATTCTACCTAAGAAATGCAAACAGTGTAACCTAGTTTTTTATACCCTCAAATTAAGCTGAAACAATAATAAAAAACAAAGAAACTATTGCTCAAGTTCTAGAGGCTGGGAAATCCACCATCTAGGCACCTGCAGATTTGGTATCTGGTGAAGGCTCACTCTTTAGTTCATAGATGATGCCTTCTTGATGTAACCTTGTTTGGTGGAAGAGGCCAACAAGCTCCCTTGAGCACTAATGCCACTCATAAGCATTCTGCTCTGATTACCTTCCAAAGGCCCTACCTCTTAATGCTATCAGATTAGAAATTAGGTTTCAACACATGAGTTTTAGGGAACACAAACATTAAGACATTCAGCACATGACCCTTCACGTCCACCAAACGGTGCAGAACTCACTATCAATATTGTTGGTGCTCTACACAAATCTGTTTTAGTTTGGATTTTCATATCTAACAAGCAAAAGAGCAATGAATTGGAAGACTTATGGTGCTACTAAAGAATCTGAAGGAAAGCTAAAGAGCTAGTCTTCAGAAAGAACAGGAAGTAAAGTAGCTGGGAGGACCAAGGGAGCAGGATCAAATAGATGAACAGACATCCAAAAGGATGAATGATCTCCAGCTGTTTCTGTCTTTGAGTTACTTCCCTCAAGCTTAAATTTCAAAAGAGAAATGTGTGAATGGCCTAATTTTGTCACTGAATGGCTGGTCACATACCTAGGACAAGGACTTTGGTTAACAGTCATTCCCTCAAAATTCAGTAGAAAAGGGTGATAGTTTTTCAAAGTAAAATTGGGGCACTGCTATTAGACTCTTGGACTCCAGGCAAATTAAAACAGTAGATGTCTATTTTACCCTTAGAAAGGCAAAACATGTATCTTTTCAACTTGCATTTGTGTCTCCTGTCTTAAGAAGGATGAAACTGCTTATTCACTTTTCTTTGAGTCTTCCCTTAAATAACTGGGCTTAAGCAAAGTTACTCACAAGGTCTGATTTATGAAAGTGGAGCGGACCTGATTAGAGCTCATCCTAGGTCAGTTTCTCTGTTCTTGCTTTGTATTTTGAAGTTGATTATGTAATTATGATTACTGAGAATTTATCTTTAAAAATTAATATAATTAAGATGTAGAAACAGTGAGTTTTAATATTAAATGGGGAAAACACTTAATAATAAGTTAAATAACATAACTTGTCCAAGATGGGAGATAAATTAGGAGTGATGTAGATAGGATTTTTATGTATTAGTTTCTCTTTTTAAAAGAAAACTCTTAAAAAGTTGCTTACAAAGTTATGCTCCTTGGCTGGGTGCAGTGGTTCATGCCTATAATCCTAGCACTTTGGGAAGCTGAGGCAGGAGGATTGCTTGAAGCCAGGACTTCAAGACCAGTTTGAGCAACAGCAAAACCCCATTTCTACTAAAACTAGAAAAATTAGCTGGATGTGGTGGTATACTCCTATAGTTCCAGATACTTGGGAGGCTAAGATAGGAGAAGCCCTTGAGCCCAGGAGTTTGAGGTTGTAGTTACCAGTGATGACACCATTACACTGGCAATAGAGAAAGACTCTGTCTCAAAAAACAAAAAAGATTAAAGAAAGAGTTTCTTCATTTTGCACATAGAAACTGTATTTTCATATACAAAAGCCAGCTTGAAGCTCAATTGCGTATTCATTCATGCAGCAAACATTTATTAAGGGACATTATTATTGCCATGTGCCTTAGCGGTGTATGCTCTGGAGATCTCCCCAGAAGGAGATGTTAAGGGAAGCTGATCTTTCACTATGTATATAGATAATAAACTATTATAGGAGTGACAGATGGGGCTATGTTTGTTTGTTTGTTTTTCATGAAAATACACAATTTATTGACTAATACTATATTCCAGGTCATGTTTAAAAGTTTTATAAAAAGTCTAAATAAAGGGCTCAGTGCCTGTACTCAATGGTTAGGGCACCAGCCACATATATTGGGGCTGGTAGGTTCACATCAGGCCCAGGCCTGCCAAACAATGACATCTACAACAACAACAACAACAACAACAACAAAGTTGCCAGGTATTGTGGTGGGCGCCTGTAGTCCCAGCTATTTGGGAGGCTGAGGTGAAAGAATCACTTAAGCCCAAGAGTTTGATGCTGCTGTGAGCTGTGACATCATAGCACTCTACAGGGGGTGACATAGTGAGACTCTGTCTCCAAAAAAAAAAAAGTCTAGATGAAATTTTAAAGCCATAACTACAAAGTCACAATGTTCTTTTTAAAAATTATTTAATAAAGTTTATTCATCTCACAAAAGAAAATACAAAACATATACATGTATATTCCTCTGGACCTTTTTCTTAAATAATTTTTATCCCTAGTGCACATCACAGTGCTGGAAATGGAATGAACTCAAACATATATTGTTGAGTGGATGATTAAATGAATGGGGGGAGCAGTCAACCTTCCCATCAAAAGACTAGTGGGGTTGGTTGGGACCATGGAGTATAATAAGAAGGGGCAGGTTTAGTAAAAATTTCTTAGAGTTGTTTAATTTTTCTTCAACAAAATCCTCGAAGGAATAGCTAGAATTCCCACGGCCCAAGTTGAGTGACTAGCCTTCTAATGGTTCCGTCAGGTGTCTGCCTTCAGATATACACACAAGTTGGTTTTTCTGCCTCCAATATAGGATTGCAGGGGTGGACATGATCTTCTGGCTCCTTGTATAAGGTTGTTGTTGTTGTTGTTGTTTTGTGACAAGGGACACTGGTTGCCCATATAGCCACTAAAAAAATTCCAGTGTCTCTGTGCTTTATGGGTAAAAAAGATGAGGAAACAGGAATTGGGAAATGACCATTTTTCTACATTGAGCAGTGAGATGTTGTGCATTCTTCTATAACAGCTATTTGCTTCATGTATATTTGGAAACAACTCACCTCTGAAGAAACAAGGGGAAGAAGTGTCTAGAAGCCACGGATCTTCAACAGAGACCTCATTCTCGCCATATTGAGGAGAGTCCACGGGTCTCTGAGCATAAATCAAAAAAAGTGCTCAACACGCCAGGTGGACAGTCTTAGGAAGCACAAACACACTTACATTCCCTGATGTTAGTTCTAAATGGAAGACAAAAAAAAAAAAAAAAATCTGTGATTTGTCCTGGGTTTCCTCTTTTTGTGGGTATGTTGCATTGGTTTAGGTAGATCCATAAGAAGTATTCCTCTCGCCTCAATATACTTGGTCTTTCTTTATTTCTTGTCATTGCTTGTTCTATTCTATTTTCCATTCCAAGGGATATCATAGCTTATAAAAGAAAAAAGCTGGGCATTAACGTCAAAAAGATTAACTTGAATGCCAGTTATGCTGCTTAGTACCTAGGCAACTTTCAACATAGTACCTCTCTGAGTCACAGTTTCTGTGCTGTTCAATGATATTTACGTTTCTCCTTCTAGGTAAATGGTGGAATTGTACTCCTGGTTCCTTTGATGTCAGGAGGGGTCGTGCATTTGCTTTGTCAATGGAAGGAGAGTAGAAGTAGACTTGCATCATTCCTGGAGGAAGACCTCTTGCTTTTCCATGAAAAGTGACAAAGACTCTATCAGCCTGGCCCCTACTGCGGGCAACATGGAGCAGAGTTCCTATCAACCAATGGATGTGGAGCATGACCAAGAAATAATCTTCTATTGTTTGAAGTCATTATGATTTTGAGATTGTTATCTCAACAAGAAATAGCCCGTCTTTCCTGGTGATTCCTGGTATGAAAAACAAGTATACTAAGATTTACCTAAGAATGCTAACTCACAGTGGGAGGTTAAAAGGCAGTGGCTCTTGTAACTATTACCCTTATTCTCATGGAATACTCTTCTTTCTTTCCTTCACTCTCCTACCTTCCCTCTTTTCCTATAGCCTCTGTGAAACACTTGTGGTTCCACTGTGGTCTAACTCCCTATGCCTTTATCTTTTTCCTCCAAGTGAAAACAAAAAAAATTAGAGTCAAAAGGAACTTCACCTCTCTAAAAATCTGCAGACCGAGACCTTCAACTTCACTCTCCAGCTGTCAAGCACAGACATCTTGACACTCTGAACTTCATCAGAACAAGTTACTACAGCCCTCTGAGAACTGTCACTAGGTATTTCCGATGTTTAGCTGTCAGCATCCATTTCCTAACCACACCAAATCACCTCTGGCCTCTAAGAGACCTACGATCATTCAGCTGCTTCTACTTCACCTCCCCCCACCCGACACATACACTACAGACACTTCCCTTCCCTTACACTCTGAACTCTAGCACAGCTTCCTGTACTTGTACCTTTCTCCTTCTTTCCCTTCAAACCATCCCTATTTCTCCCTCAACATTTCACTGAACCATGCAGAAAATCAGTCCCTGGAAACCTCACCAGATGATTTCTTTTTCTGCTCCTGTGCTAAAGGCCAGTTGTGAAGGACAACGGTGAACTTTACAGCCCCCTAACTGACAGCCCCCATGCTGTGTGATCATCTGAAATGGAAGTACAGTCATTGACTTTTCTGGAGCAGTTGGCGCTGGTGTCCACCCTTACTTAGAAACCCTTTCTTCCAGTTTCTGGCTCTCCTGGCTATACCCTACTTCTCCTTTTAGTGGTTTACCTTTCTCTGTCCATTCCTCATTTAATAGGCAATCCCTAGAGTTTTGTCTTTGTCTCTCTTCTCTTTTTTATTTACATACTTTCTCTGGAGGGATCTCATGGGTCCTCAAAGGCTTCTATGACCTCTGAAATGCAGATGCCTGCCAAATGACTTTCACCAGCACCAACTTCTCTCCAGAGCTCTGGAAGTAAATACACAATGTCTTACTGGACATAAGGAGCTGGATGTTGTAGGCACATCTTAACATGTCCTCAAGCAAACACCACTTCTCTACTGATCCCAAATCTGTACTATCTCTTTTGTTCTTTTTTTTCTTCTTTTCTTGTCCTGCTTTTACTGATTTGTACCAGAATGCACAACCTAGAACATAATTGCAATTACGCAGCTGTACAAAAGAAGAGATAATGCTTAAATACAAATGGGAGGGTTTTTGTTTTTTTTTTTTAAAGAAAGACTTAAACACAAGTTGGGTCCTAAAAGCATTTGGACTCTATGTCTGCTTATAATAGCTGTCTCACATGTATTCCCATTAATCAATACATAGAATCAGGGGGCTAACTGTTGAATATGATCATGAGGAACCCTTTTCTATCTTCCTTAGCCCTCTGCAGACATAATATGGCCAGGACAATGACAATAACAATGCAATTTCACAGAGGTCAGTGGTCCACAGCGGCAAAGTTTGCTGTGTGATTGTCTTGCATCCCATTACTAGTAATCAGACATACTTAGATGATTTTCTTCAGTTCTACCTACAGGACCAGCCTGAAGCCTCCCCTACCAATATCTCTGAGAACACTGAACTTTTGAGGAAGGCATTGCCCCTTTCCTTTTTGTTTTTTTTTAATGCAGTTTTTGACTGGGGCCAGGTTTGAATCCGCCACCTCTGGTATATGGGGCCAGCGCCCTACTCCTTTGAGCCACAGCCGCTGCCCGCCCCTTTCCTTTTTGAAAATCTTCCCCTAGCAATGAAGTCTTCCCAGGGACAATATGTTAACTCTTTTGTACCCACACAGGATCAGAGGGAAGGGAAAGAGACCATGCTGGCTACCACTATCACAGTCTGGGTAATCATCTGTCTCATCACAATGTGGGGGTCTTGGGGTCACTCTTAGGGCAGGCCTCAGACTGCACAGCAGATGATGATACCCCACACAGCGACACTGAGGGCCTGGATCCTGTCTGACTTGGTGATCTTCATTAGTCTTCCAGGCCTTCAAACTTGAACTCCAGTTCTGTGCCTGGTTTCCCAGCATTGGCAACCAGATGCGTTCCAGTGAAATCCAGGGAGTAAACAAAGCAGAGGGAGGTGGCTGTGGCTGTCCTACTAGAGGCCAGATTGCTGGCAAAATGTTTCCAGGACTGCATACCCCTGGGAATACCTTTGTGCTCTCATCCTTGAAGGCATACTTGAGGGCTTGCATAAAGAAGTAATTGGTGACATTGGTCAGGTCCTTGTGGATACAGACAATGTAGTCTGCATACTTGTGTAAAGCTGTCAGCTGTGATCTGTTTACTGACATGTTGCACTTGAAGCAGCAGCTTGACCCACTCCATTAGGGCCACCACCTTCTTGGAGATGTGGCAGCAATGCTGCTGGCCAGGAAGTCCTCGGCAAAGGAGATGGGCTTGTTATGTTATAGCAGCAGAGCAGGCAGACGAGTGAGTGGAAAGCTGGGAGGTTAACCCTACTGGCTCAGCCCTGCCATCACCAGGACCCAGAGACCTACCCCTTTCATTCTTGATCTGGGTTAATGGCATTGCCATTTACCTGTCTCCCAACTTAGAAAACCTGGTGTTGTTCTCACCTCCTTTCTCTCACCCCCACATACAGTCAGCTGCCAAATCTTGCTACTTCTAATTTTAAATAGACATAATTTGATTCTGTCTCTCCCAAACCCTATGCTACTTGCTTAAAATAGGCCTACATCATACCTTCTTCAGATTATTATTGCAACATCCCTGTAATCTGTTCCTGATAACAGTTTTTCTCCACCATATTCTCCATACTGTCATTGCAGTTACCCATTAAGTCATTTTTCCATGTAAAAGCTTCTGTTGGCTCCTCAAGCCCATGGGGGGGGGTGTCCTACTCTGTAGCTTGCCTACAAAGCTTTTAACTCCTTGGCTGCAATCTAATGCTCTACTTTGTTTCCTTTCCAACCTTCAGGTTCTCGGCACCCATTCTAGGTTCTTTGCGCCTCATATGCTCATCATTTCCAGCAAACAACCCTGTACTTTCAGAAGTCCATATACATTTTTTTCCAAGTTATTCTTTTTTCTCCTCTCCACCCCCATTCAAAAATTTTCCACATCTTTTAAAACCAAGTTTCAGTATCACCTCTTTGATGAGACTTTCTCAGATTTCCTTTTGCTTCCAGAACATTTCGTATTTGCTATAGATTTTACAATGTGGTTCTTAACTTTTCTATTTCTATGTTTGTAAGCTTCTGACTATCAGAGAACTGGACGGACGTTGTTGAATAAATATTGGTGAATGAATGCAGTGTTGTTTTCTTCCTAAGGTGTTTTTGGCCTTAGTCTCTTCCTTTCTTTTCCTTTCATCCTACTACATCCTTAAAATACAATCAACTCAAACTTAGATTTTAATGGTTTCTAAGCTGGCCATCTAGAGCAGTAATTTTCAACTGGTGTGCCACAGATCTTTTAAAAAAATCGTTAATTAAATTATTTTCAACAGAAGTTAAAAGCTCAGTAAGTATATTCTTCTATTCATTCTTTTTTGATCAACATAATTTAAGCATGCTGTGGAAGTTTAACCATAGGTTCAAGTCTGTTGAGAGACAAAGAAGATTCTAGAGCAGTGGTTCTCAACTTTCCTAATGCCTCCAGCCGTTAATACAGTTCCTGTGGGTCGAGACCCACAAGTTGAGAACTGCTGTTCTAGAGCAACACCATTCAATAATGTAGCCATTAGTGACATGTGACTACTGGACGTATGAAACTCCACTAATTCCAAATTGAAATAAGCTATAAGTGTATATAATATACATATATATATATATATACACTTCATTTTGAAGACAATATGAAGACAAGAATGTAAAGCATCTCAATTTTTATATTACATACTGAAATATTTGAATACATTAAATTAAATATATTATTAAAATTAATTTTACCTGGTGGCACCTGTGGCTCAAAGGAGTAGGGTGCCAGCCCCATGTACTGGAGGTGGTGGGTTCAAACTTGGCCCCAGCCAAAAAACAAAAACAAAAACAATTTAATTTTACCTGTTATTTTTTTCTGTTTTTAAGTGAAGCTACTGTACATCCATCTTACAGGTCATTTCTTGGTGGTGAACTTGTATTCTGTTTTTTGAATCCTTGTCATGCTACATAGAAATTTTGGAGGGAAGGGAATATTAAAAAAAAAAAAAAGATGTTTGTTAACTGGTTACTGCTGGACTAACTTTCCTAAAAGATCCTTTTAATTATGCACTATCCTACTTAAAGAATCTAGACACTTTCTACTGTCAAGGCTGGACTACTTTGTCTGGCTTCCCAAGTCTTCCCTGTCATACTTGATTTATCCAGTCTTATCTCTCGGTCCATCCTGAGCAGAGTCCCTGTGTTCCACTCTGTTTTCCAGCCTACTCAAAGTCTTTATGTTTTGTGCATGCTGCTGTTCCTCATCTCTCTCTCCTAAGCCCCCATGTAAATCAAGCCTATCTTCAGGACATCACCATAAATTCTATCTCCCATGTTTGGTTTATTGGGACACATCCTGATACTTCCCTAGTTATTATTTGTGAGACCTATGCAGTACAAGCTCTAATTTGTTTAATTACTAAGCATCTTCACTGCCACATCCATTCAGTCTAATTCCACAAACATTTTTGAGCCCCTGTGCAAGAACAGGGCTAGGTAGGCATAAAGGTTATTTTTATGCAGGGCCCATGGCTAAAAATTGGTCTTAGAAAAAAGTGTAAGACACAGACTCTTGCTCATCTTAGCATCTGCCCCACCACAGTGAAGGGCTGTGTTTATTCTGGCCATGTTTATTCTGCTTGCATTAGTCCCAAATTAGATCTTGCTAATAATCCATGACGTGCCAAATCATTCAAACTGTCTCAGCCAGAGTTCAAACCCACGAACCTGGATTTAGGGAGCTCTGGGCTCTCATCACAAGTGTCATCTTTTTCTTCTTCTTCTTCTTTTTTTTCTCTTGCAGGTAGAATCACTGTTTATGCAGCTTCTTGTTACAGCAACACCATCTAGTATTCGGCTTCCTGGTCACAACTTCCCCTTTATGGCAGGGTTTATTGCCTGACTCTGCAGCCAGACTGCTTTGGATTTGAATCTCAGTTCCTCCTCTGAGTAGCTCAGTGACCTGGGCAAGTTATTCAACTCCTCAAGGCCTCACTTTCCTCATCTGTGTAAAGAAGGCAACAATATCATAGGGTTGTGGTAAGGGTTAAATGAGCTAACAGTTCACGGCACAAAACAGTTAATAAAAAATAAATGTCATCCCTCAATACCTGCACCACCCCAAAATGTAGAGACTGTTTTTCCTATTTCATTCCAGGCGTGTCTCCAGCTTCTAGAATAGTGCCTGTTTCAAAACTGCAGGTGAATGAGCCTCCTATGAATAAACGAACCCACCCAATCTCTTATTATTTCTGCATCTCCAATTTTGTACCAGCAAAGGCAAGGATAGAAGCGAAAAGTAGCCTCCTCATAAAAGATCTTCCACTACCGGGTTTTACTCAAGGACGGCCTGGATTTTACTCAAAGCTCTCAAGGACAATCACATCTCAAAAAGGGAAACCCACGTTGGGTAGTGCCAGATAAGGTTTCTGGAATCACCTTGGGCAACTGCCCTCCTGCAAACACAGCCGGCTCTCCCGGGTCTGTGAGTTGGGCGCATGCGCAGCGAGCCGGCCGCCCGGGCTGCTTCCTCCGCGCCGCCCGGAAGCCTGGGCTCCGGCCCCTCCCCCCCGCCGGCTCTAGCGGTGCGTGAGGGCGGCCCGGCGAGGAGGCGGGACACGTCGGCGCTTCTGCCGCCGCCCCTCCTCCTGTTCCAGCTGCCGCCGCGGCCGCCTCTTCCTGGGCTGAGTCCGCCCGCGGTCCCGGCGGCGCCAGGTGCGTTCACCTCGCCCGGCTGCTGCCAGCGTCCGCCGCCGCCGCCCCGCTGCCGAGATGGCGACGCGCTCCTGCCGGGAAAAGTCGCAGAAGCTGAACGAACAGCACCAGCTCATCCTGTCCAAGCTGCTGAGGGAGGAGGACAACAAGTACTGCGCGGACTGCGAGGCCAAAGGTAGCGCGGATGTCGCCGCCGCCGCCCCTGATCGGGCCCTCCCGCGACCGGTGACCTTCCCGCCGCTGCGGCGCTCGGGGCCCGAGCCGACGCCTCGGCTGCGTCTGCCGGCCCCGGCGCTGGCGGGAGGGCGGGTGTCTGGGCGGACGGGCGCGGGGCTTCCATCGACCCTCCGCCGGAGGCGCCGGCGACGTCCGGCCCGCGGCCCGGTCGGTGGTCCCGGCCTCCTGTTCCTGCCGACCGTGCGCTGAGCGGGTGCCCGCGTGCTGGGGCTGGGGAAGGAAGGAGCAGGGCTGGGAGCGCGGAACGGGCGCCGGCCAGAGCAGTGGTTAGGGGTAAAGAGTTGCCTCCTAGCTCAGTTCAAGGCTACCTCTGTAGGTGGGGCCACTTCAGGTCTCGGTCCCCTCCTCTACCCTGCTGTGTGAGGATGTCCTCGCTCTCGGGGCTCTCGTGGCTCCGATGCTCGGTCTCCCAGATGGAGCCCTACCTGCCTGTCTACCTGACAGCTCTCGTACCGGGCTCCTGCCTCTGCATCCCGGAAGGGAGAGTATGGTGATCGTTATCGGTGGGTTGCACTTTTATTGAATAAAATAATTTTGGAAGGGTCTTCATTGGTGGAAGTAGTAGTAGTAGTATCGCTTGTTAGTTTGGCTATTAGCAAGAATGAAAAGGCATTTCATTACTTGAGTTTCTTGGGGGATAGTGGGCACATGTTCCTGAAGATTTTAGTAATTAGATTCTGTCTGAGCTGCTGGTTTGGGAGAATATGTGGATACTTGTTTACCTCATAAATGTAAGGGGCATTTTAAAGAACCAGAAATGGAAAAGACCTAATTTTAGTTTGTTCAGTTAGAGGGCTTCTGCCTTTGAAACTATTTTTAGCTGATAGGTTTTGTATTTGGAGGTCTGATTTATATGTATTTAATGTCTTGTAAATGATCTCATGGGAAAAAACCGCTTCTGATTTTTTAAAACAAACATCGCATCTAGTTAAGAGATCTTGCTTATTTTTAATTGGTTTATTTTATAATTTGGTGAGAAAAGGTAGTTCTTCAAAGAAGGAGACAGTCTGTCTTTGGGAATGTCATGTAAGATTTCTGCATTATTTGACCTAGACTTTTCCTGAAGCTTTATTGTCCTTTTTCAATACTTCATAAATGAGTCACATTTCTGTAGGCTCATAATACTTGATTAGACAGAGCCGCACAGCATCAGCAAGTTGCTTCAGTGTCATAGCAGGGACTGGATTACTGGAAGAATTGTGTGGGAATACTGTAACACTAGATCATTTTATGAAGCACTTTTCAGTGTTGTAATATGATTGAGTCAATCTTATATTATTATCATTTATCCTATTAACCTTTCAGGTGATGAGTTTAAAAAAATTGTATGTCTGGTTCTTGTAGTAATATTTGTTTGCTTGATACTTGATTGCGTGTTATTATTTGGGAATACTGTACTGTATTGAAACTCATTTACTTGCTCCTCACTCCTCTAGGAAAACACTGAAAAATGGGCCTTTAAAAGGCCAGCGGGGAAAAAAGGAGCTGAAGTTATATGGTACACACTTTGTCATATTGAGTAGTTAATTAACATGATTAAGTAGAGATGCTGGTAAATATTAAATTCATTAAAAATTGATTAATAGGTTCAAAATTAACCTTTCTTTTTGTATAGAAATAATCAGAAATAATTTTTGCTCATTTGTTTCTCAAAAAAAGTACTTCATAAAATCAGATTTTCACTAATGCTTCCTAAAATAATATAGGTTTTAAAAAACCATCATTAGCTACATTAGCAAGTTGTTATTTAGTTTTGTGGGGGTGAGAAGAGAATCATGTACTTCTTAAATTAGGATCACAAGTTTTACTTCTTTTCTCATGAAGAATGGGAAGCATTCGTTTTGCTCACTGTATTGCCACTGAAGTCAATAGGTACATACTGAATGAATGTCTTTTGTAGTTTGGTTTTGTTTGGTCTTTTTTGTTGTTGTTGGTTTATTTGTTTTTGAGAAGCAGAGGAAGTAGGAGAAAAGAGAGTATAGTACCAAGAGTTCCAGGGTGCAACCTGAAGGGCATGAACTCCGCAGTCATGATTTAGAAGGATTATTTTTTCCTGTTGCCTCTAAATGTAGAATAATGCTAAAATCTTGCAAATTATTTCATTGTTTTATCTTGCTCTTTCAAGGAAAAAAAGTCACAGGTAAGGCCACTATTTGGTTTACTTAGACTATAGTTATAATTGAAAAATTTGACATGATTGAGTAATTGGTAGATGTAAATATTTTTAAGTCTTTGGTATAATAGAAACCCATTATGGAGCACTCTTATAGTAGAATTCTTGGTTTGTTACATGATTTTTGATCCATTTTATATATGTCGAATGACGGTAGTAAATGTAGGTAGTGAAGCTCTAATTATAAGTACTTTTGAAAGACATGTTAAGGGTCTTAACTTTCGCAGCTCAGTTATTGCAAGGTTCTATTCTGTATATGGACTGATGTTTTTTCACTGTGTAATAAATTGCTTCAGGCTTTTCATGTACCCTATTTTGAAGTTATTTCTTAGTTAATTCAGTGTTTTTTTTTTTTCTTTCAAAAATTGCTTCTCCCCCGTCTTTGAGAAGGTGTACCAAAACTAAAGCCTAACATTTGAGACTGCTATGTTCTGTTGTCTTATAGTAGTTGGCTGAGATATATCAGTTGGGTTTTGACCTTTTCTCTTTTCTTTCCTTTTCCTTTTCACAGAGTCTCACTTTATCGCCCTCAGTAGAGTGCTGTGACATCACAGCTCACAGCAACTTTCATCTCCTGGGCTTAGGCGATTCTCTTGCATCAGCCTCCCGAGTAGCTGGGACTCAGGCCCCCTGCACAATGCCCGGCTATTTATTTTTTATTTTTTTTATTGCTGTTGTTGCGTTTGGCTGGGGCCAGGGTCAAACCCACCATCCTTGATATATGGGGCCGGTGCCCTACCCAGTGAGCCACAGGCACCACCTGAGTTTCGACATTTTCTTATTGAATCACAAGTTTGTTTCCTGAATTGACAGTATTTAGGAAGTAAGGAAGAAGGAAAAGATGGCATAGGTGCCAGTTTCCTGCTCTTCATGGTACTCTTAACCAAATCTGTTGAGAAACTGGAGAATAAGAACAGGCAGATGGAATTGCTTCTCTTCTTCCCTGGCTACGTTCGTGACTCTGTGGGAGCATGAAAGCAGCTGTTGTTGGTTTATTAGTTGGTGGCATGTTAGGAAGCAGTGAACACTGACATCTTGTAGCCAACTTTAAGTTTAGTTTTCAATATTCAAAAGCTTCATCCACAGGGAAAAGTGGCTCTGATTTTGAACATGTTTAAACTGGCATGAAAGTTAGTCTCTTGCCCACGAAGTTATGGGATAATCAGAAACAAGGTTTTTGAACCCTAGAGATTGCCTTGTTCAGCCTGTCTGGTATTGAGAGATTAAGCTTCTTGCTCAGAACAGTCATTTCTGCACTTCTTGACTTGATACTCTGTTAAGTACTGTGTTAAATTATGGGGCTAAAATATTTGTAAGACCTGAAGACGCTTATTCAGTAGGTTCCATTTTTGAAAAAGAAAGATTCAAAAACAATGTGCTAAGTGTTGTGATAGTGGTTTTAAGAAAGATTTCCCTCTTTTTTTGGACTATTTCCCTTGCTCCCTAACTTTTGCCCATTTGTGGTTTTTACAGTTCCTAGAATGTGGCTTCAGGGCCTTTGGATGTGCTGTACCTTCTGCCTAGGAAATTCTTTTTTTTTTTTGAGACAGAGCCTCAAGCTGTCCCCCTGGGCAGAGTGCCGTGGCATTACAGCTCACAGCAACCTCCAACTCCTGGGCTCAAGCGAGTCTCCTGCCTCCGCCTCCCAAGTAGCTGGGACCACAGGCGCCCGCCACAACGCCCAGCTGTTTTTTGGTTGCAGCCGTCATTGTTGTTTGGCGGGCCCGGGCTGGATTTGAACTCATCACCTTAGGTGTACGTGGCTGGCGCCTTAGCCGGTTGAGCTATAGGCGCTGAGCCAGGAAATTCTTAACACTGTTTGCCTAATCATCTTTTACTTACCTTCCAATTTCTGCTAAAGTGTGTTTTTAAGGAACATGATTCTCCTCGATCTTTGCAGATTAGGTTAGGCTTCCATTTATACCTGTAAGGCAGCAGCACCCTGCTCTTTTATTGCACTTATCACAATTGTAATTAAACTAGTGTGGGTAATTGTTAGGTACTCTATATCCCTGTTAGATTATAGCTTCAAGAGGGAAGAGATCTTGCTTATCTTGTTTAGGATAGTGTCCCCAGCTTTCAGTACAGGTGGTAGATAAATGTAACTTGGCAAATGTCTTTTGAAAGAGTGTATGAATGAGCACAAAGTCCCTGGCAGGCAACAGAGTGTGTGAAAGGGAGTGCACCTGTGAAAGAGTGTGACATGTGGAGTGACCCTGTTGGGAAAGAGTCATAGAAACAGTCTCATTTGAGCTACGTGGAGAAGTTAAAGGACACAGCTGCACACACACAAGTACAGGTATGTAAAAAAACAGAAGCAGTTTCCATTTGGATAAACTGCTTAATGGATAAACTTTATTACACATGATCAGATTTGGTAGTGGCAAATCAGAGAAAGAACTGGGATGGTGAGAGATTGTAGGCAAGTCTTGAGTTAATAGGAGTCTAAGGAAGAGTGTAAGAGGACCTAAACTCATGTAATGTTAGTGTGTCAGACGGGGTTCAGAGCAGGAAACAGACCCATGATAGCTACTTTCTTTTCTTTCTTTTTTTTTTTAAGCTGCAAGGAGTTTAAGGGATCAGGTACTTACCAAATCGTCTGAAGGGATAGAGAAGAGAAAGTTGGGGAGCGACTTCTGGACTTGTGGCTTTAGGGCTACACATACTGCTGCTGTCATCACTGCCTCAGTTTCATAGCTGCTTCTCATCGGTGAGATTGGTGCATTGAATGGGGGAACAAGGACTATGGTGCTGCAACTACTGTGTCTAGCAGACAGTTTTTTGTCAGTTGCTCCTTCTGTCGGAATATGGTTTCTGCCACACTTGTGCTTTTCACATATGTGTATTTGGCAGAACCGAATTTATGTGCAACACCTTGACTTCAGGGGAGTCTTAATAGTTTCCTGACTATTCATTCAAAAGGTAGAAATATGTAGAGGCCATTTGATTGTAAGAGCCAATCATTGAGTTCACATTTTTCATTGAGTATTTGATATTTTAGAGTTGTTATATGTGTGTAACCCATTTTAAAGTGTAGTAATTCCTACTAAAATGTAAAGTTGATCTTGGGGAACTGGTATTTATGATGATGCTGATGCTTATAGGATAAATTCATATAAACAGACGTCTGTAATTTCCCTAAAGAAATTTGGCAATCTAAAAGTTCCCTCAAAATGCTTCAGTCTTATGGTCAGTTCTTGTGATTCTGCAGATCATCCGTGATAATTGTATGCAGAGCTCTGGTATCAGAACTGGGTTGGAAACCATTGGTCTCTTTCTGAGTCTTTGGTTAAAAAACCTGGGCTCTCTGTTGTCTTTTTTTTCTTTCCAAATTTTTTTAAGATTAAAATATTCTTTCATTGGGTGACTTCATTAAGGAGACTTAGATCTCTTCAATTTGGGCTGTGATAGATGTGTATAATACACACACACATAGATAGGTAAACACATACACACGGAGATAAACCTTTGACTTATAATGGATTTGAACTCATGTTCTCTGTAAGGCAAAGTAAAACATTTGACACTCTAATTATATCTCTTTATTTTTATTTCTTATTAAAAAAAATTTTTTTTTTTTTTTTTTAGTTGCACAAAGCTTTATTTCCATTTGGTCCAAGACTTGGGAGAAGATTGCAAGGTGTTTATTTATTTTATATATATTTTTTGCAGTTTCTGCCTGGGGCTGGATTTGAACTCGCCACCTCTGGCATATGGAGCCGGTGCCTGCTCCTTTGAGCCACAGGTGCCACCCATTACATCTCTTATATACTCAATCCTTTTGTCTTACTTCTGATGCTACTATTATTACCAGTCTTTTCTCTGGATAGAATCAGGCCATTTTTTTTTTCCCCTTTCTCAAATTTCTTGATGGAAGATGATCAAGGATACTGGAGGCCATTTTATTTAAGTTGCTTTAATTATTATCAGGAGGGTTGACTGCTTTCCATTTTGATCACTGTGATTTGATAGACACATGGTTTTGTTGGTAAGTCATTATTTTCTTGGCACTACAAAGATTAATTAACCACCATGTTGTATACTGTTCTTCGTGCAAAAAATTTTGGGTATGGTCCACAAGCTGATTAGAGAACTCAATAGACATGGAACAATTATCAGTTAATTTCTAATCTGTGTTTACACTAGTAGGTCCTTTAGAAGTTTAGGGATAGAGTAGTTCACTGTGACCTGGAGAATGTTAAAAAAAAAAAAAAAGCAAATAATAACATTGCGTATATACATATGTAATTTACACATAAATTACATATAGTATTTTCTTCTTGCCAGGGATGATGTGAGTAGTTTGCATATACTAACTCATTTAATCCTTAAAACAGTCTTTTCAGGTAGGCATTGTTATTCTATTGGACAATGAGGAAATAGGCAAACAGAGCTTAAATAACTTTCCAGTGCTATACAGATAGGAAGTGGTGGCTCTAAGAATTTTTTCATGAAACAAGTTTTGGGTAACTGCTATATTTTAGGCACTTTTTTGGGAGCTGGGGATTAAAGTGGGAAGCAGGTAGATAAGGTCTGCTTGAAAGAATCTTCTAGTCTATTGGTGTGCAGAAAAAAGTTAACAAAGCAGGCCTAATGACTCATGGCTGGCATCAGGGAACTTGAATTTGGGGGTGGTCCCACCATCCTAAGTGTTAAGAGGCTGTCATTATGCCTAAACTGTTTATATAAGTAATATAGTTTATGCTCAATACTTGCTTTCCTCTTGGGTATCTGGAATTTGCATTTTGCCAGCAGAGTTATCTATATGACCACACCCCCTACCCCCATAAAATCTTTAGGCATCGAGTCCCCAATGAGCTTCCCTGGTTGTCATAATTTCACATGTGTCGTCACAGCTCACTGCTGGGAGAATTTAGTGTGTTCAGTGCAGCCTGCACCGTAAGGGAATACCTGGATGCTCGGACTTTGCTCCATGTGCCTTTTCCATTTGCTGATTGAGCTTGATCCTGTTTTGCTATCATAAATCATAACCATGAGGACAACTGTGTGTTGAGTCTTGTGACTCTTAGCAAATTATTGAACATGAGAGTGATGTTGGGGACTTCCTCATATAATTGGTAATATATATTTCCTCCCAGTATATTGTTAGGATACTTTGGAGTATATCTCTGCTATCTACTAGCCTACTAACTAGTAAGAGTACAGCCATAGAAGCGGGTATGAATGTTAGGGGCTCCTGTAACCTGGGGAAATTCTGGTTTTATTGAGATAACAAAGGGATGGGAATCTGGACTGTGGAGTCAGGATTTGAGCCCAGAAGACCTAGCTCCTGAGTCTATGCTATTAACCATATTTTTGATGGTATGATGGATAAACCATGTTCACTGTTGAAATTTTGTGATGTTAGAGGTTGTTGTTGGAAAACTACACCTTTAATTGATTTAGGTTTTTCTCAGCAAAATTATTGCCAGATATGTTCACAAATGGAAAATACCATCATTTTGATTTATTTGTTTGCATTTAATAGCAGAATCACAGTGACTTCAAAATACCGATTTAAACAAATTGGAATTTTTGCCTTATTACTAAACTTTATTTTAGAAACTGAAGGAGCCCATAGACAAGTGCTTTGATGTTTAATTAATTAATTAATTTTATTATAGCTTCTTTGTTTTCTATTTTTGCAGTTATGTCCTTAGGGTCAGGTACTCTTCATCTACCTGGGCTTGTTTTTAACTGGAGGAACCACATGGCAGACTTGAAAGTGCACTGTCCTAGGTGAAGCTGGTAAAGTTAGGTTTCAGTCTAAGCTCTGGCTCTGACTTGCTTAGTGACTAATTGTCCCTATCTTCTTTGACCCTTATGCAAGCATTTATTTCATCTCTGTTGTGCCCGTGTTCTTTCTAGAATCCCATACCTCACGTCACTTCTGTGTTATATTTATTATTACTAATTTAAAACATTATATTATTGAGGGATTTTTTTTTAACGTTCTTATTGAAGTTTGGATTGCCGTCAGACTTTTGTACTTTTTAAAGCTTTTTGCTGATGATTTCAGTCTTGCTGAGCAAATTTACTTGGAATTATCTTTATTATCTGAAGCCATATTTTATTTTATAACTTGCAGTAATACTTTTCATAGGTTGAGTAGTCCTTCTGTTTGAAACTTTTTCACTGTAATGCTTTCTTGGAGTAATTAGGGTAAAATCAAAGAGATCATTACCTTCTCGAGTCAACTACTGAAGCCAAGACCTCCTTTTATTTGTCATTTTTAAGAAAAGACCTATATAAGTTTACTAAATTTACACTCACCCATGTTCATTTATCAATGTCAGTATTTCCTACCTATGTAGATCTATGTTTAACTCTGAGTAGCATTTAGCTACAGTATGTAGAAATAATTTTTTTTTTTTTTTGAGACAAAGTCTCAAGTTGTTGCCTTGAGTAGAGTGCTGTTGCACTCACAGCAACCTCAAACTCTTGGGCTTAAGCGATTCTCTTGCCTCAGCCTCCCAAGTAGCTGGGACTATAGGCACCAGCTACAACGCCTGGCTTTTTTTTTTTTTTTTTTTGTAGTTGTCATTGTTGCTTAGCTGGCCCTGGCTGAGTTTGAACCCGCCAGCCTCAGTGTATGTGCCTGGCGCCATAACCACTGTGCTATGGACACTGAGCCAAGTAGAAATAATTTTTAAAATTATCTCACTTAATATAGAGCTTCAGGCAATATTAGAAACATGCTAATTTTATGTTCACATGTAGTTTGAATGATAAATGTGACGCCCTTGAGGGTCCAAAGGTAAGATAATTCTAAGCTTTTGAGTAATCTTCCATTCTGTGTCACCCCAGCCCCTCCATTTTACAAGAGATGCAAGTGATTACTTGTGGAGTGATTGATGATAGACCTTAAGATGTCTGTCATTGATCTTCTTTTTTGTCAAGGGTGTATTTCAAGGACCAGTGATCAACTCAACTTCAAACTTAAGAAAATAAAGGGATTTCTGTGGGAAATCCTATTTGGGATATCTTTATCTCCAGTATAGGAACATAGTCACAAAAAGTAATAGGTTAGTTTTTGATGTTCGTGCATTTCTGTTATTGAAAATTGCTTTTGTTATATGGGTGCATAATGTCAAAATACTAGTGGAAGTATGTTTATTGCAGTGAAATGATCATTTCCTATTGCCACTATAAAAAATTTCTACAAACTTAGTAGTTTAAAACAATACAAAGTTACTATCTTACAGTTCTGGAAGTCAGAGTCCAAAATGAACCTTACTGAGTTTAAGCAAGGTGTTAGTGAGCCTTTGCAGGCTCTACGGGAGATAGTGTTTTTTATCTTTTCCATTTTCTAGAGTCTGCCTGAAATCCTTGACTCATGGCTTCTTCCTCTATCTTCAGAGCCAGCATTGTGTCATCTTCGATTCTGCTCCCCCCAATCCCCACCTTCCATAATTACATCTCCTCCTTGGCACTTTTAGGACCCCTGTGATTACTTTGGGCCTGCATGGTAATCCAGGATAGTATTACAATCTCAATTTCCTTATTCACAGGGATTCCAAGGGTTAAGAACTGGAGCACCTCTGGGGACCATTTTGCCTATCAAAATGGATTTGTGATAAAAATTATATATAGAACCTATGTATTTAAGATGCATAGGATGGTGAAATGAATGCAATGTAACCATTTTCACAGGACTTATCTTAAAAATATATGCATGTGTAGTTATTTAATAATCTTTTTGCAATGCAATCATTTATGTGGAAAATACTAAGAAATTTATTTTAAAAAGCTGAGTATATCAAGTTTGCAGGAATCAAGTGAATATGAGAAAATTAACTATTCCTATATATTAGCAACAATATACCCAATATATCTAGGCTATAGAAAATGGGTGTATTTGCACATTGGAATATTTTGCAATAAAAAGAAATGAATTAGTGATTGAAGTTGAAATAATTACCATTTACAATTGCATAAAAAATGTAAACTTCAGTATAAATTTAATAAAATATGTTCAAGACCTGCACACCAAAAATTATAAGTGATTGCTGAGAGAAGTTAATGAATATTATGCCTGAAGAAGTAGAGAGATATTCCATGTTCATGGATTAGAAGACTCAATATTTTTAAGATGTTAATTCTCTAAATTAGTCTCGAGAGTCAACATGATCCCAGTCAAAATCCCAGAGGCTTTTTTCTAGCAATTGACAAGCTAATTCTAAATTTTTTAATGAAATACAAAGGATCCCCAAAAATCAAAACAGTTTTGAACATAGCAAAAGAATATGGAAGTCTTACACAACCTGACTTTAGCCGTTACTATAAAGCTATAGTTATTAAGTTATCAAGACAATGTAGTATTTGTGTAAGGACAGAGAACAGTGGAACATAATAGATACCACAGAAATAGGTATCTAGGGGAAATAGACGTAATAGATACCACAGAAATAGGTAATTCAATGGGGAAAAGTTAGTTTTTTCAATAACAACAAAAGAATATACCCCAAACTTTTAACTCACACTATACACAAAAATGGATTTGAAATGGGTAAGAAAGCTAAATTTAAGAGCTAAAATTATAAAACTTATAGTAGAAGATGGAGAGTAATTTTGGGAACTTGAATTAGGCACGGGTTTCTGAGGATACAAAAGTATAATCCATAAAAGGTAAAATTGAAAATGAACTTCACCAAATTTAAAAAGTTTTGCTTTTCAAGGGGCACTTTAGAAAATAAAAGGCAATGGAGAAAAATATATTTGACAAAGGCTTTAATTCAGAATAAAGAAATATTACAACTTGTAAAACACAATAATACTTGTAGTACTTGAATGTTCATAAAAGCTTTATTTTTAATACTCAAACACTAGAAACAATCCAAATGTCCATCAGTTGAGATGAGTGGATATAGAAAATGGTGCATCCATACATTGGAATAATATTTTGCAATAAAAGGGAATGAACTAGTGACATAATCAGTAACATGGATGAGTCTTAAAAGCATTATATTTAATGAAGGAATATGTATACAAAAGACTATATAATAATATATGATTCCAATTATATAAAATTCTAACAGGATAAAACTTACAGGGATGGAAAATAGAGTAGCAGTTGTTAGAGATTGGGGTGAAGAAGTTTCTCTAACTCTTTTTAAAAATAAAATGCATATAAGCATGTCATTGAATTCTTTTAGTGATACTAACAGTTACTATATAGATGATGCAGTGGTTTCTCATTCTTTTTTTGACTGTATGCAACATATACACTTTTAAAGTTATTTTCCTCTTCCTTGAAAATAAATTTAATGATCTTGAGTAAAGATTTGCAAAGGCAAGTACCCTTAGATCCTGGCTTAAAGGATGAAAAATCCTTGCTTGGTGATTTTTGTTGTATGTGTGTTTTTTCCCCAAGTCAACTAAAATACTAATGAACACTTTAACAACATTAAGGAATCAGTGCTTTAACATTTTATTTTTCTTGAGGAATTGTGTTATTTATCTAAACTTACTTATGGCATCTTTAGCACACCAGGATTTTTTTTTAGTCACTAATACGGCTGTAGGAACAGCTGACAGGGGTTCCTTTTCCATGGTTAAGAGCAGATAGTTTTTCTAAGAATCATATGTAGCATATCTGCTTAATAATATATTATTGCAAAATTTAGAGAAAATTTGATTCAAAACACAAATGAAGTGGTGAGCTTTGGACAGGAGTAAGGGATCAGGAAAAATATGGATTGGTTTGCAAGGAAGTAGAGAGAGAAAGGTCTGAAATGGGAAGGGACATTTAGTTGATGAGGTCTTTTGCTGAGAATAAAGGTAGTGGGACATTGCAAAGAATATTTGTTAATACTAAGTATTTTAAAATAATTTAAAAGTTTTTGGAAATAATCTGTGCCCACTGATAGGTGTTTATTTTCTCCCTTTTGTGAATGCAAATACCCCTACTATCAAAGCTTTGTGTGCGCAAATTATTTCCTTGGACTAAAAAATCTAAGGTCTGTCTTAAGAGTATGGCAGATTAAAATCTCTCCTTTGATCTATTGCCAGGAATTTTGAGGCCCTTTTACCTCTAACCATGAGTATATAAAGGTTTGCTGAAATCTGAATACAGTCTGTTACTGAGTATTCTTATTTTTAAAACACATCCTTCATATGGTAGGTGAAAATTGTATCACACTATTTTGTATTTTCTCAGTATTCATAATTGAGATTTAAATATACTCATTTTTCATTTCTATCCTTTTTGATTTTCTTTTAAATTCTGGCAGGTGGAGTCTTTTTCACTTTTTTTTTTTTTTTGACTAGTCATTGGGCCAAGAGAACACACTATTCCAGACATTCATTCCCCAGGGTATTATGGTACATGGAGGCCATACTATTCACCTTTGATTCTATCTGGGAGTGGTTTGAGCATTTGGGAAAGATTTTCCAGTCTCTTTCTCTCTCTCTCTTTCTCCATCTATGTATTTAGTAATTGTGGAATTATAGAAAGTTTTGAGATAGAAGAGTCCTGTCATGGTATATCACACATATTAGGGAGATGAAAAGGTTTAAATGATATGCTCAGAGTTATACAACAATGAGAGAACATAGGAGTGAACCCATGTCTCTGGATACTTGTCTTTTGCTTTGTCAGGTCACAGATTAATATGTTACCCTTGACCTTTACAAAAGATAATACTCAACTTTTTAATCTTTTCGTCCCTCAGTTAGTGTACATAGTAAGAAGGGAGGTAAATTCTGGGTTGTTTATACTTAACTAAACCACATTTATTTAATGGCAGTAAATTAAGAAAAAAATGAGTTATCAGAGAGAGCATTTTAGCCAGTTTATTTAAACATAAATTTATTGATAATATAGACATATTTCAAAATTGGAATGCTTTTTTGTTGGTATCCTCAGTGTTAACTGAGATCAAATAGTTATCTAATGGAATATATTAGTAAATAGTTTGGATAATAATTTAAAAGAGATATTTGTAAATATTTTAAAATATTTTTTATTTCAGTAGATTTAGGGATTACAAGTGCTTTTTGTTATATGAATGAATTGTATACTGCTGAAGTCAGGGCTTTCACTGTACCTTTCACCAGAATAGTGTAGGTTGTACCTGGTAGGTAGATTTCAATCCTTCATTCCCTTTCTACCCTTCCCCTTAAATTTTGACAGCCATTACACTTCTTTTTTTGGGGGGTGGGGGTGGGCTGAAACCTGAGAACAAACATTGTACTTCTTTATGACCATATATATTCCTCATTTAGCTCCCACTTATAAGAGAGAAAATGTGGTATTTGTTTCCGCATTCATGAGATACTTAAGATAAAGATCTCCAGTTCATTTAAATTGTTGCAAAAGACATTTCATTCCTTTTAAGTGCCACTTTTTTTGTTTGTTTGTTTGTTTTTTGACAGAGTCTCACTATGTGGCCGTTGGTAGAGTGTCATGGCATCACAGCTCACAGCAATCTTAAACTCTTGGGCTTAAATGATTCTCTTGCCTCAGCCTTCCAAGTAGCTGGGACTACAGGCACCCACCACAATGTCTAGCTATTTTTGGTTGCAGTTGTCATTGGTGTTTAGAAGGCCCAGGCTGGGCTCAGACCCTACAGCCTTGGTGTATGTGGCCAGTGTCCTACCCCATTGAGCTACAGGCACCGCCAAAGTGCCACATTTTTAACCTGCTCATCGTTTGATAGGCGCTTAGGTTGAGTCCACATCTTTTTTTTTTATATTTCAAAATATTCAGAGGTAAAAATATTTTTGTTACATTGATACCTTGTATAATATATGTACTTCAGTTGGGGCTTTTGAAGGTCCAGTTACCATAATAGTGTTAATTGTACTAGATGGTTTTTACCTTTAGATTTTTTACCGCTCATTCTCATCCTGTTTTCTTCTTCTTGGTTTCATTGTCCTTTGCATCTCCTTGAGTCCTTTCTCTTCTATTTCTAGTTAATCTCACTGGTGGCCTGTTGATTTTGTCTATCTTTTTTATTTTGTTGATCCTATGTATTTTTTCGTTTCCATTTTTTGTTGTTTCTAAATTTCTGCTCTGAGCTTTATTATTTCTTGCTAGCTTTGAGTTTGGTTTTATTCTTTTTTCTAAGTTCATGAGGTGTGATATTAGGGTGTTAGTTTGTAATCTGTCTTTTTGGTGTAGGCATTTAAGGCTATGAACTTCCCTCTTAGCGCTGCTTTGGCTATACCCCAGAGATTTGGAAGCGTATGTTGTCTTTGTCATTCAATTTGAAAAATCTTTTGATTTCCATCTTTATTTTGTCATTGACCCAAGGATCATTCAACATTAGGTTGTTTAATTTCTATGTATTTGTGTAGTTTTGACAGTTCCTCTTGGAATTGAAGTTCAGTTTTATTCCACTGTGGTCTGAGAAGATACATAGTATGATTTCGATTTTTCTGAATTTGCTGAGATTTGTTTTGTGGCCTAACATATTGTCTAACTTGAAAAATATCCCAAATGCTGATGAGAAGATGTATATTACATAGGTTTTGGGTAGAATGTTCTGTTAATGTCTGTTAGGTCTATTCCTTCTAGAGTCCTGTTTAAGTCTGTTGTTTCTTTGTTGATCTTCTTTCTGCATGATGTATGTAGTTCTGTCAGTAGAGTTTTGAAGGCCCCAGCTGTTACATTGTTGCTGTTTATTTCCTTACTTATATCTAGGAGAATCTGCTTTATGAATCTGGTAGCCCCTGTGTAGTTGCAATTATATTTAGGATTGTTATATCTTGTTGAAATATTCCCTTTTTCTTTATATAATGACCATTTTGTCTTTCTTTAGCATTGTTGAATATAAAGTCTGTTTTATCCGATATGAGAATTGCTGATACTACTTTCTTTGGTTTCCAAATAGAATTGGATTTTTTTCCATCTCTTTACTTTGAGTCTGTGAGAGTCTTTGCAAATTAAATGGATTTCTTGGAGACATATATTTGGGTTATTCATTTATCCATTCAGCCAATCTGTATCTTTTAAATGGAGCATTAATATTTTTTACATTCAATGGTAGTGTTACTGTGTGAGACACTGTTTTAGTCATCATGTTGATTGTTCCCTGGTTGCTTTGTTTAATGTCTTTTGTGTTACTGTTTATAAAAGCTGTGAGTTTTAACTTCAGGTGTTTTTTATAATTGTGAGTATTGATTGTTTTGTTCTATGTATAGAGCAGTTTAAAGCATGTCTCAGGGCAGATCTAGAGGTGAAGAATTTGCTTAATGTTTGCTTGTTTGGGAAAGACTTAATTCTTTTTCATTTAGGAAACTTAATTTTGCATGATAATAAATTGGCTGGCAGTTATTCTGTTTAAGAAGACTGAAAGTGTGACGCCATTCCCTTCTGCCTTGTAAGGTTTCTGCTCTTAAGTTTTCCTTTAGTCTGATGGCTTTTCCTTTGTAAGTTAGTTGATGCTTTTGTCTTGTAGCTTATTGAATTTTCTTCTTCATTTTGACTTTGGCCAGACTGTTAACTGTGTACCTCAGTGATATGTTATTTAACATACATTTTCTATGTGTTCAGTGACCTTCTTTTATCTGGATATCTAAATCTCTAGTGATACCAGGGTATGTTCCTGTATTATTTCCTCCAATAGGTTTTTCATGCTTTTTCTTTTTCTTCTTTCTAAGAGATATCTACGATTCTTAAACATGGTATTTGTTTGCTTTACATAGTGTCATAGTTCTGGGAGAGATTATTCATTCTTTTTAATTATTTTTTCTACATTTTTGTTTGAGTTAATTATAAAGCCTTGTCTTTAAACTTTGAATTTTTTTCTTCTGCTTGAGCTATCTACTTTGTTAAGACTTTCTAGTGTATTTTGAAATTCCCTAAATTACTTTTAACTTCTAGAAGTTATATATTATTTTTTTTCTTATGTTATCTGTCTCTTCAGTGAGTTTTTCAATTCGTGTCCTGGTTTTTTTGTGTCTTTGTGTTGGGGTTCAACTTCTTCATCAGTCCCATTGATCTCACCTGTCATCCATATTCTGAATTCCATATCTGACCAACAGTTTTCTTTTGGTTGGAGTTTGTTGATAGAGAACTATTGTGATACTTTGGGGTCTCAGCAAATCCTGTTTTTTCATATTGCCAGAGTTTTTATGGTGGTTCTTTCTCATCTGAGACCTGTTCTCTCAGATGAAGGTACATAGTTTTGCAGTCTACCTTTTCTTCCTTTATAGGAACTGTGTTACTTAGTGAAGAGAGGGAGAGGTCCCTGGGTAGTGTGCTTGAGTTCTACTCCAGAAGATTGTGCGTGTAAGAGAGGAGTGAATGCTCTGCGGACCTTTAACGCTGCTGTTTTCCTTGGTCTCCTCATTCCCCTATGGTTGACATAGGTGGTAGGTGTACGTGGTTTGAGTGTTCACCTATCCAGGTCTGGTGGTAGTGGCATTTGTTGGCACATGGACATTGCCTGCCCAGGTTTGTTGGTGATGGCGAGAAGGGTCAGTGTGTGGCAGGGTGAGTGTTTGCTCTTCCCAGGTCTGTTGGCAGTGGCTGCTCTCCCTAGACAGAAGCGGTGAGTGCCTGGGGCTGTGGGCACTCTCTGCAGCTGGTTCCCACAGTGGCTGTGGCTGAGTGGGGCTGTCCAGGCAGTGGCAGGAGGTGCCAGGTCTGTGGATAACTTCTTTGTCCTGGTTACCTTCAGGACCAAACACAGCGTGTATGAGGGCACTTGGCCTTCTTGCTTCCTCTATGGCCGGACAGGGGTGGTAAGGAGGTGGCAGCAATAGGTCTGACCCCAAGGTCAACACAGTGCTCGGGGACTGGCCCCTAAAAATGATGCCAGCCACAGTGCCCAGAAATTGTAAACCAAGCAGGATCTTCCTGGGTCTTCTCTCTGAAGCGTTGCTGCTGCACGGTCTCCTGTTAACTCCGTTTCAGTCCACTGGCCTGCTGTGGTGGACGGCCCCCCTTGTACCTCATTTGCAGTGTCCACAGGGGAATTTGAAGCTCTGGGGTTCTCTCCTCTGTCCCTTCCCCACATGTGGATGTCTTTCTTGTGTCCCTCCAGTTCTACCAAGCATATCGCCCTTTTCTTTATTTTAGGAGCCTCATCGCTTCTGTGTTAATTCCCAATGCATTTTTAGATGATCAGTTCAAAAAGGTGAATATCTACTCACCACTTTCAATCTTTTCTGTTAGAGTGATGTGTTCAGGCTGCTTCTAGTCCACGATACTGGCTTGAATTGATTATTTTAAAATATTTTTGCATTTGAGAAAAGTTTTGCAGATGGAACACTAGAGTATTTCTGAAGGGGTAAACAAAATAAAGGAAACTTTTACTGTGCTTGCTCAAACTTTTGAATTTTTAAGCTGAATTTTGGAATTGTGCTAAATCACTAGACAAATTGTAGACGTGATAAGGCTCAAATTTTGGAATGGTCAAGTAGAACAGGATTACTGATTCTTAGAAATTAAGTTTCATTTCATTTTCTCATTTTATTTTACACTGTCCTGATGACAAGCAAATCCTTAACTGATCACTAGAGTTTGATTTCTTTGTAAAAGTAAACTGACATTTAAAAATATAAGCAGAATGAATGCTGTATTTGTAGATTTTATTAGTTTCCTAAAGAATCTTCTAAGTTTTTCTGTGTCTATATGGTATTTCAGACTTATTCATATATTTCTTCATTTTGAGTTTAAAGGATAAATATAGAAAATGATAGTAGTTATATGAAAAATTTCCCCCATAGTAGTCTTCCTCCAGTTGACTGGATTGGTAGAGTCACTGCTCAGCTATTATCCTTGAGAGATAGACTAGCTTAATAGAGCTTCGAAGGCTGACTGCTCTTTGTTGACATGTCAGCTCTGCTGGCTCTGATTTCTTTTTTGTTCTCTTCCTCCTTCCTTTGTGGTGGAGTTGTGGTGTTTAAACTTTATGAGCCTTGGTGTCATTATATGTAGAATAGTTAGTGATATCTGTCACAGGGTTATGAGGATTAACTGAGCTTGTGAACTAATGTATGGCATAAAATAAGGGTTTGATAAATGAATAGGTGTTGGTAATTAGGTCTAGGGTTTTCTATTTTTTTCAACATTTACAGTCATTTTATTACTTTCCAGGAAGCATTCACGAATTGTATTTTGTCTATTAAAAATGTAATTGAACATATTCTGAGACTAGACCAGTGCAAGAATACTTTATGGAAAGCTCAGGACAAGAAAGTAATTAATATTTTTTTTTACTTTTTATCTACTGATTCACTAGAATAGACATTAGTACTAACAAATACACAACAAAAGCCCTGCCCTGTCTTGCCCTTAGGAGCCTTTAAAGAGATAGGCCATAAGCATAGAATATATTCTAAGTAACTGTGTGGAAAGTACAGTGCAAGCATTAGGTGTTACATAAGTTCAGAGAAAGTAGAAATCACCAAGGGGGTGGGGAAGGCTTTTAATAAAAAAGGAAGAGTAGAATCAAAGGTGAATGGCACAGTTTTTCCAGGTAGAGAGCACGTGGTAAACAGGTTTGAGCATCTACTTAGTGAGCATGGTTTGTACATTTCCTGGAGGCATTTATTAGGTTCCAGGCAGATATTTAGGAGAGAAATATTCTGGGGGTCATCTGGATAGAAGTGTTTGTTAAAACGGTGTGACTTCTCTAATTAAAAGGTCAGTGACCAAGATGTCGGGAGGAAGAGGAATGATTCTGCAAGAGGAAGCAGAATCATTCAAGAAACTAATATTGGCCTGGCGACTGCAAAAAAATCAGAACAGAGAAGCCATGGGAGAAGAGGGTTTTAAGAAAGGGATATAGTCAGGAAAATTAAATGCAATAGGGAGGCAGAAGGGACTAGAAAAGGTAATTTTAGTTTTATATTTTTTGGTAGACATCTAAGCTCTCTTGAAAAGATCTGTTGTGAAACTGAACCCAAATTGCTTTAGAGCCTGTTTTCTGCCTGCTGTGTTGTACAGTAAGATTTAAGAAAATGAATCTTTAGTAAACTAGTTGGCACCGTTTCTCATGTTTTTCTTAGGCAGTCCTTTGTCATTTTCTAACACCTTTGACAAATTACATTGCTTATTTTGTTTTCTGTGTTTACTTTTGAAGCAAATGCTTATTTTCCCTTGGAATTCTGACAACTTTTATACCCCATGTGAAAAATTGTTTGGAATTTATTGTGCAGCTGAAGAAATGTTGCTAATATGTATGTAAGAGTCCCTTGTAACGAGGCTTAGCTGAAATATTGTCATGGTTATTTTGTTTTGTTTGAGGTATTGTTGTTAACTCTTGAATAAACTAATGAAATTGATAAAAACTAGTTCCTGGGGAGAGCTGTCAGTGTTTTTTTTTGGAAAAATATATATTTATTTTTTAGCATATTCATTTCTTACCTTTAAGAATTATTTTTGTTTAAGTGAATATACTAGTGTCTTTTGGTTCAGTGTATTTGAATATGGTACACTAAGTTGTGGGTTTTGTTGATATAACATATATCCGCCCTCTGCTGGTGAAAGTGCAATATTGCTGTTAATGCAATAGCTTTAGTAATTTCTTTGAATGAAATAATACTCTTATTTTTGAAGGGTGGCCATACAATTAAATTTGGGGAAAAATGACCTTACCTTTTGAAAGGGACATCATTGGGACAGTTATGCACAATGAATTATTCTGCCCCAAATGCAAGTAGTGTTGTGGTTAAAAAATACTGACCTAATACACTGATGATTTTACATTGTGGCTGTGTGTGTGTTCTTTTTTGAATTTTTCTTTGCGTTATAGATTTGTTCTGTCTACTGTGGAAGCCATTATCTATACCGGTATTTAATTGAATTTAAACATTCAGTTTCCTAGTCCCACTAGTCACGTTTCAAGAATTAATAGCCACGTGTGGCTGAGAGCTAATGTGTTGGACAATTCAAATTACAGAATGTTTCCAACATCACAGAAAGCTCATTTGGACAATGCTGTTATATGTTCTAATTTTAAATTTTAAATAACGAGTATTGTCATTTCATAAAATAATCATTGTTACATTTGTATTGTATTTCTTTCTTTGCCATTTATTCTTTTCACATGAAAATAGTTTCTCAGTAGACAACTCCAGTTAACGGAGGGAATCTGTTTAGTAGGATTTTAGATTACTGAGATTTTATTGTACCATGGAATTTCCTGCAATTTATATAGACTTACTACTAAATAATTATAGTTTTCTCAGTATAAGGCATTGAGTATTTCTAGAGTTTGAAGATTAAAGTTAGGTTAAAAATAATGGTCATATTTTCTCTGTGCTATTTAATTGAGGTAATAACTTCATTTTTTTTAGAGAAAATAAAATTGTTTCTCAAAACATGTAGAGAAACTGTAGTGTGTGAATCATAGTTTAATATATGTTGGATGATTACAGAGAAACTATAATGTGTGAATCATAGTTTAATGTGTATTAGATGATAGAAAAATATGAAGACCCTTGACCAGTTTATGCTAATGGTAGTGTTTTATAAAACTGTAGGAGTATATCAAAAGCAAGATATATACCTTCATAAAACTCAACAATCTTACTGTGACTTCTATAGGAGAAACGCCTATATGCCTCTGGCCAAAAAATCCATTTGAGAGAGAGCAGTGAAAAGACTTTGTGCAGACATACTTGTGAGAAACTGAGGCAGAATCCCATGTGGCCAGGTTAGTTGCGAGCCTAACGTGACCAAGGCTTTGGCTAGAATAGCATTTCCAGACTGTGTTAAGGAATGGGCTGGAATAGCATTTCCAGACTGTGTTAAGGAATGAAGGTTGACTTTATAAGGCCAATGAAAAAGCCCTTTGGAAAACTGGCCAGATACCCATCAGTAACCTTTCCTGATTGATCTGTGGTAAGTGATGAAGGTTGCTTGCTGACGGGTCTGGGAATGGAGACATGTTTCCTAATCTGTGATGTGTGATAAAGGTCGCTTGCTGATGGGTCCAAAAATGGAAATTTGCTAGGGGACCTCAAGAGAAGAGGAATTTATCCAATGCATACAGATGTCTAATGGCACATATGAAACCTGGGCTCATGAAAGGCTTTTGAGAAGTCCGGCCTGAGAATTCCTTATAAAAGGCTCCAGCAAAAATCCCCTGATGAGGCCTACATAGGAGCAGAGCTTTGCACACAAATTCCTGTATGCCCAAGAAGTTTCTCTATGCTTTGCTTAAAGATTTGAAGTAACTGCCTTCAAATGGTATGGTCAGTAGAACCGACATTCAAATTGTCTCTTTCCCCAGTAGTTTCAGGTTTCATCAGATAAGAACAAAGAGGTAATGGTTAACAACATGTTCTCCATTAAGTTATGTTAGATTGGGTTATGTTGATAGAGTTATGTCAAAAGGTGTATGTTGAGTGGATTATTGGAAGCTAATTACAAGGTAGTCACATGATGTTTAAATGGATCAATGAGGTCATTGCTGTATTGTATGCATGTATAAAATTCCCTATATAAACCAACTGCAAATAAAGAAGCTTGCCATTTTGCCTGAGCAAGCAGATGGTCACCTTTATTTAAAACACAATTTTAGTAAGCGTGCTTATTCTCCGCGACATCGCTTTTCCATGAGACCCTTATGGCAACAGACTTCTATAGTTTTCCTGCACTAATTGTACATGTATATATATTTAGTCTCAGTTTTATCCCGTGTAGATTATATATCTGTCACCATAGTGAAGACATAGTGCAGTTACATTACCACAAGAATCTCTTGTGTTTCCCTCTTAAAACCGCATACACACACATATTTTGAAGCCCTGGCAATCACAAATCTGTTTTTTGCTTCTAAAATTTTGTTATTTTACATAAATGATATCATACAATATGCAACCTTTTGGGATTGGCTTTATTCACTCAGTGTAATTCTTTGGAGATTTATCCAAGTTGTTGCATCTATGTATTAATACTTTTATTTTTATTGAGTAGAATTTTGTGGTTCTGTGAAAGCAGCTTGGGCCATTTTTAGTTTTTGGCTATTAAAAATGAACCTATAGTTAACATTTGTGTACAGGTTTTTGTGTGGACATAAGTCATCATTTCTTTGATAAGTCCCCAGTAGTGCAGTTTGCTGGATTGTATGATTAAACACATAAAAAAATTACTAAATTTCTTCAAAGTAGTTGTAGCATTTTAAATTCCCACTAATGATGTATGAGTAATCTAGTACTTTTTAGTATTTTCCTTCATGTTTCTCATTTTGGGATTGTTTGAGGGTCTTCTTGGTTCTGCAGGTTTATAGTTTTAAACAGAATTGGACAATTTTCTGCAATTATTTTCTTAAAATCTTTGTTGTCTTTCCTTATTCTGGGACTCGAATTGTAAGTTAATTAGACTGCTGGCAATGCTGAACAGCTCAGTAATATGCTTTATTTTGACTCTTTTGTGTTTCATTTTTTATATTTGCTATTTCTTTCTTTTTTGCAGTCTTTCGCCAGGGCGGGGTTTGAACCTGCCACCTCCGTCTGGTATGTGGGGCTGGCGCCCTACTCCTTTGAGCCACAGGCGCCGCCCAATATATTTGCTATTTCTTTGTATTCAAATTCGTTAACAGTTTTTTCCCCTTCTGTATTGTCTGATCTCCTCTTAATTCTTAGGCATTGTAGTATGCATCTTTTAGAAGTTCGGATTAGGTCTTTTGTGTCCACACATGTATGTCTCTGTTTAACACGGTCAGTCTTAACTGTAGCTTCTTGAACATATACAAGTCAGTGATAATGGTTTCAGTGTCCTTATCTACTAATTCTGTCAGTGTAATTTTGGGGCTAGTTTTAATTCATTGACTTTCTCCCTCTTTACAGATGCATATTTTCCTTTTTTTTCGTAACAGACAATTTTATTGGATGTTGTACATTAAGAATTTTGTCAGTTCAGATTTTTTCTATGTGCATTTTTGTAAATATTATTGACTTTTTTTCTTGGATGCAGTTAAGTTACTTGTAAATAGTCTTTTTTCAGATCTTGCTTTTAAACTTTGTTAGGTGAGACTAGTGTTTACCCTAGAATTGATTTATCTCATTTGATGCAAAAATTCTTCATACCACATCTGATGATCCATGAATGATGAAATTTTCTAGTTTGGTTATGAGACATTGTTCCCTATTGTTTTTGAGCTTTAAGATGGTTTCCTCTGATTATTTTGGCTGGGTTTTCCCCTGTCTTCTGTAGTTTTCCTTATACAATGTACACTCAGTTAGTACTCAAGGATGACATTTTGCATATCTAAGGAGTTTTCTCTGTGCATCTATTTCAGTGATTTTCAACCAGTCTGCAGTGCATTGGTGTGCTGTGAGAGGATCTTATGTGTACTGTAAACATTTTTAAAGATTGTTAAATTATTTTCAAAAGAAGTTCAAAGCACAGTAAATGTGTTCTTTTTATTTTCTTCTTCTTCTTTTTTTTTTCCTTGAGACAGAGTCTCTGTCACCCTGGCTAGAGTGCTGTGGCATCATCATAGCTCGCAGTAACCTCAATATCTTGGGCTCAAGTGATCCTCTTGGTGTTTGTTACTTTATATTTTGGCTAGAAAATGGAACTCAGTATGCTATTTTAGTAAGAAAAAGGCACGAAAATAAAATTACAGTGGAATCTCTGTAAGTTGACTACCCAAGGGACTGTAACATACTGGTCAACATACAGAAGTGGTTACTATAAGAAACTAGGTCTGCTGTATTGATATATATATATGGTGCATGTCAGATCTATGAAAATTGGGTCAACTTAAGGTGGTCATTGTAGGAAGATGGTCAACTATGGAGATTGTACTGTACTTTTAAACCTTTGTTTTTTCTTACTGGAACTTACATTTTTCCTCGGCTAATTGAAAAGTAGTTATATGTAAATTTATTTACACTATCTGACTTCATATAATTTTAGAGTTACTAACAATAAAGGAAAAATGACAGAAGTATTGATGTTACTACCACTCTTCTTGATACTGGAATTTCGGTCTTCAGTAGGTTCTTGGTCTTAGTGATTCAAAGAATGAATCTGCGGACCACAGATCAATGTAAGATAGAATTTATTTATAGAAAAGAATACAGAAGCACCAGAGCTCCTGTGAGAGAGAAAACCCAAGTCAGGAGAGAAAAGCTCTCTCTCTGTCTCTGTCTGTCTCTCTCTGGGCTCTTTGTCTAGGGATATATAAAGTCGCATGGGGCCCTTGGTAGTTACATTTAGCATGTCTGGTATCTTGTCTGGGACATGTCTGGGACATGTCTGGGTCTGGAATGGCTACAATCCCATTCATTCCCAGGCCTAGGAAACTTACATGAAATTGACCAGGCTTAGAAAATGGGGGTTCCCTGTTCAGCCTAAGGTGCTGGTATCTCCCCAGCAGTTGTCTAGCCCCTCTGGCTACTGGAGCCTCCTGCAGGGCCCCCTGCCTACCCCCTCAGCCCGCTGGTTCCTCTGCTTGCTGCCAGCACATCAACAGCTGGTCTGTGTCCCTCTCACCCCCCAGCTCCACAAGCTGGCTGGGACGCCAATTGTCCTGTATCATTCTGTTCCAATGAAAGCTCAACTCTGCTAACTAAATGATGCAAACAAGTTAATCTACTGCACTAATCCTCTCCATTCTCTGAAGGCTGAATCAACTTATAGCAGAAATTTCTTATGTTCTGCTATGTTCTTCATATATAAATTTGATGTTCTTTTGCCAACTGCTGATATGGCACAGTTTTTTTTTTTTTTAAGCCAAATGAAAACATTTGGTTATATTCTGCAGTGTGTTATTTAAATTGTCCATGTTTCAAATATTCCATATCATACTATTGAAAACATCTGTTTATGTAATTATAGTTTGCTATTCTCAAACTGGTACAGAATTTGCCTTAGTCTTTGCATTTATTCTTGCTAAAAATATGCAAACAAGGCTAATATATTTCACTGTGGTATTTGTTAAATAAAGTCTTGATATATTAATGTTTCATCATTTTATTACTGATACCAAAGACAAATGGAATTAGGTAAGAAAGTAGTTGGACTCTACAGCTAATTCAGAATGTCGTTTTTGCTAATAATTTTTGCTTATTTCTGTATCAAGACTTGTAGTTCTAATATATGGAGACATTACGTTAATTTTTCTTTTAACTGAAAGTTGCTATTAATCGAGTAGGCATCTAATGACAAACAATAGTTTGTATCTTTGTCTTGCTCCACTGGAATGTAGAGTTCATGATGGCAGGGACTCCACGCATTTCCCTGCTGGATACCTAGAAAGTTCTTGACACATAGTAAGTATTCAGCACATTCCGGATGACAGTCAACGAATTAATGAACAATTAAGCTTCTAAATTATTTCTGCTCACTCAAATCTCATTCATCTTTCCAGGCTCAGTTCAAAATCATATTACATCATGAAGGTGTTTTTGAATGAAATTGTTACCAACGACTTAAGCTCATCATGTTCTTTTTCTCCTTTGAACTCTTGGCATTTTCATATTAGAGTTAAGACAGAATTTTTCTAATAGATGTAATTGCATACTATTGGAGTAGATTCAAGAAGGGAACATTCTGTAATTTGAAATGTTTAAGGAGTGACAGGATGGTTTTGTTAGTAAAAGGGGAGTTGACAGGTATGGTGTTCTTCCTTTATGCCTGGTGCTTACATACTTTATGCCCTTAAGAAACCCTACAAGGTATAGGTGAACTCTCTCTATTTTTATTTGTGGAAACTGAGGTTTAGAGAGGCCATATAATTTGTCTGTAGTTCCATAGCCAAAAGTGTCTGAGTCAAACCCAGGTCTTTTTTCGTAGAGAAATTAATACGTTGCTTTAGGTGGGTAATTGCTTCATGAGCTCAAGGTCCATTGCCATTGTGTAGTGTGGCAGTTTGGGTCTCTACTAAGGAATGAAGGCCTGAGTAGGCCTGAATGATGGCATTTTGATGGTTAGGAAGAAAAGAAAATTTCCGATAATGGGATAATTAGAAACACTGAAGAAGAAAGAGGTCCCAAACTTTATCTGTCAATATTTGCTTTGTAAACTTAGGTGCTCTGATGGTGGATGCATCACACCAGCATAGATTTATGAAAATGTATTCTATTGGCCCTGAAGATCAAATTGTGCTCAATAACTGGCAGAAGAAAATAATGAAAATAGCATGCATAACAGCAATTGTTATGTCTTCCTGTTGCATTGACCCCTTTGCCATTATGCACTGACCAGTTTTTTTATCTCTAGAGAAAGTTTCTGACTTGTCATCTACATTGATAAAAATACAGCCATTTTTTTTTTTTGGTTACCATCTGTTTGGAATATGTTTTTAATTCTTTTACTTTCAGTATATGTATGTTCTTGAAACTAAAGTGAGTTTCTTACAGAAAACATATGGTTTAATTTTTTTTAATTTTCAATGCAAGCAGCCACTTCATATCTTTTAAGGGGGAGCTTAGTCTATTTACCTTTAAAGTAATATTTGCCAAGAATAGATTCGCTATTGCCATTTTGCTATTTTCTGTTTGTTTTATGGCGCTTTTGTTTCTCTTTTCTCTCATTGTCTTCCTTTGTGTTTCATTGTTTCTTTTTAACGGTGTATTCTGATTTCTTTTTTCATTTGTGCAGTGTTTATATGTGTAGTTATTAGAAGCCTACATAAGATATCTTATAGTTATAATTATTTTTTAAGCTGATAACTTCCCTTTCATGCAGAAACTCCACTTTAACCTCTCTTCCCAAATTGCATGCTTTTACTATCACAGTTTAGAACTATGTATGTTATGTATTAAGATAATTTAGCTATAGTTTTTAATACTTTTTATCTTTTAGGTTTTATAATAGCATTATAATAGACTTATATAACTGTTATAGTAATGAAATATTCTTTTTGCCTATAATTTACCTTTGTCAATGAGTTTTTTAAATTTTTCTGTATTAAAAAATATATCTGTTGTTGTTTAGCATTTTTTCATTTCAACTTGAAAAACTACTTTTCACATTTCTTGTAAGGCTGGTCTAAGTGGTAAGAAACTTCCTCACCACCTTTTGTTTTTCTGATTGATAGTCTTTAACTCCCTTTTGTTCTTAAAGGACAGGATTACTGTTCTTAGTTGGCATTTGTTTCTTATTTCAACGTTTTTCTTTTCTTTTCTTTTCTTTTTTTTTTTGGGAGACAGAGTCTTGTTCTGTCACCCAGGCTAGAGTGCATTGGCATCAACTTAGCTCCCTACAACTTCAAGCTCCTGAGCTCAAGCAGTTCTTCTGCCTTGGCCTCCCAAGTAGCTAGTCCTACAGGTGCATGCCACCATGCACCTGTAATTTTTTTCTATTTTTATTACAGATGAGTCTCATTCTTGCTCAGTCTGGTCTCAAACTCCTGATCTCAAGCAGTCCTCTTGCCTTAGCCCCCAGTACTTTGAATATATTAGTCCCTGCCTCCAGAGCCTGTAAGATTTCCATTGAAAAATTTATTAATAATCTTATGGAGGGTCCTTTGTAGGTAAATTCTCTCTATCTTGTTTTTTTGAGACAGAGTCTCACTATGTCGCCCTGCATAGAGTGCTTTGGTGGCATCACAGCTCACAGCAACCTCCAACTATTGGGCTTAAGTGATTCTCTTGCCTCAGCCTCCCAAGTAGCTGGGAATACAGGCACCCACCACAATGCCCAGCTATTTTTTTTTTTTTTTTGTAGTTGTTTGTTTGGGAGGCCTGGGCTGGATTCAAACCCGCCAGCTCTGGTGTATGTGGCTAGTGCCCTAGCTCCTGAGGTACAGGCAGCAAGCCTCTGTCTTTAATTTTTGACAAATGGATTATAGTATATTTCTGTGTGTATTATTTGGATTTATCTACTTTGGTGTCCTTTTTGGGGTTTCTGGATCTGGATTTGTATTTTCTTCCCCAGGTTGGCAAGTTTTTAGCCATCATTTCTTTGAGTATATTTTTTGTCCCTTTCTCTTTTCTCCTTCTGCAATTCTGATATCGCCTATATTGTAATGGTTTCTCATAAATCCTTTAAGCTGTCTTTACCTTTTTCCATTCTTCTTTTTGGTTTTCATATGGGACAATTTCTTATTTTTTGTCTTTGAATTCACTGATCCTTTCTTCAGCTTGATCTAGTTTGTTGGTGAATTTTCTATTGACTTTTCAATTCAGTTATTGTATTCTTTTGTATGACTTCTCTTTGGTACTTTAAAAATATTTTCTGTCACTTTGTGGAATTCCCATTCTGTTCATGACTACTCTCTTGACCTTGGTGAACATCGTTATGACCACTTTAAAAAAATTCCTTTGTTGATTAAATTGCATATCTTTATTTCATTGGTGTTCCTTTGTGTAGATTGACATTCTTCTATTTGGAACCTATCACTCTGTTTTCTTCATTGGCCTTGACAATCTGTGTCGATTTCCATACATTAGTTAAAACAGTAGCTTCTTTTAGTTTTATGAGACTGGCATTTTGTAGGTCATTTGTTTTTCAACCTTTTTTATCTCATAGCACCCTTGAACCTATAGTTCATCTTCTATGGCATGCTTAAATTATGTTGGTCAAAAACAAGTAAAATGAAGAATATACTTACCATGCTTTGAACATCTTTTAAAGGTAGTTTAATGAATGATCTCTAAACGTTTTTGTGGCATGCCTAAGATCCTCTCGTGGCACACCAGTATGTCGCAGCACACCAGCTGACAATCACTGGTATTGGAGCTGGTTCTCACCAATCAGTCCAGGCAGAGATCCTACAGCCTCTCAAGTCTTTGTGCTTGTTCAAACCAGTCTTTGTTCTTAATGCCCTCCAGGAAATCAGGGTGTGCCAATCCGACCAGTGCCCTGAAATAGGAAGCTTAGTAGCCAGTCTCTAGAGATGGAGCTGGAAAGGTTGGAGTGTTAGATGTGTGTTCTAGCTCCTCTGTCTTCAAAGAGGAGCTGAGAGCCATAGTTTATCTCCCATTTACTCTTCATTCACTAAGCTTGGAAAAGGATCTGTGGCAAATGTTTGCACTCTTACATAGACTGTATACTCTGGGCCAGGGGTGTACCTGCAGGAAGTGAGCTTGTCGACCTTTTTCTGTGATCTAGGGAGATTGTGGAATGCAGAGCTCATGAACTCCTAGTGGTAGCTAATGTAGAAGCCAGTCTCAGGTGAGAGCTGTAAAAGTTGGAGCATTGAATGTATGCATATACCCCTTTCAGAGAATATCTGCAGACCTGGGTTTATTGTAGGAATGAGCTGGTGGAGAAGGCATGGGAAGTTCCTGCACTCTTGTTTGGGCTCAGGAAGGTCCATTGTGTATCTTCCTTGTTAACTTCCAGGTGTAGGTGAGCCAGAGAGTTGATCCTCAGGCAGTAGCTGGAAAAGTGTACAGTTTTTTCTAGTGAAAATTAGCAGCTGGGCATTTGAGACTAACAATTATTCCCTCTTGACTGATCTTCAGACTGCACCTGCTGGAAGTACTGTATGCCTGTTCACAACTACCTCTTTGTTGTTTGCAATTCAGGAAAACTCATGAATGCTAAGTCCTTATTACTCCAGAGTTAGATGATTTAAGAGCCAAACCCTTAAAGGAACTGTAAAAGTTGGGTTACTGTATGCATGGTCTGAACCCTTTACCCCTCTAGGAGAAGCTGGAAGTTGAGGTTTCCTCTGTGATTGTATGGCACCTTGCAAAGGTTTGTGTGGGAATATGCCTCAACTTTCTTTTACCATTTTAATGTGAATGTTTTCTCAACTTTCCCTGTGTGTAAGAGTCTATCAACCAGTTTCTCCCTTTCTCTTGGTGGAAATTAATTCTTCTACAGAGGTTTATTCAGTGCATCTATAGGAGGAGGTAAAGTTAGGAGCCTTCTTTTTCATCATCTTGCTGATGTCACTTCTAACAACATTTTCAGATCATGTTTCAGTTGATTTTTGTTTCTGGCTATATCATTCAAATAGAACCACAAAATTATGCTTTTAAAAAACGTATTGGGAAGATATCTTAAAGAATTGGTTCTCATTTTTCTTGAAGGTTTAAGTATTTGAAGATTTGAGAATATACTGCATTTCAGGAAGTTTATATTGTGTTTCTATTTTAGTGTGTGGTTTGTTGGGAAAGAAAAAAGTGAATAATCACTTGCTGGTTTTTACAGAGCAGATATTGTGACAGTGCTGACTACAATAAAATGACCATTTAATTATTGCATACTTCTCGACAGAAGTCCTCTTTCCAATTTTTTCATTTCTTCTTGGTCAGTAATACCAGCATAAATAAATAAACAATCTTTACCCTTTCTAGCTTAAAAAGTTTCATTGTTTACTGGTAACCAGACATATGTAATTTTATATGTATATAAAATATAGTAGAACTTCAGTAGTTGGGATCCCCTCCCTCCATTGACTACCTTCTTAAGTTAACCCAATTTTCATAGGCTGGGCTTGTATGTATCAGTACAGTGGGCCTGCTTCCTTATGGTGGCCAACTCCATCTATTGAGCAGATCATTACAGTCCATTGGGTAGTCGACTTACAGAGGTTCTACTATACATATACAGCTAGAATGATATAATCATGGAATTCAAAAAACAAAAGGTAAAATAATTACAGAGTTTGCTTGATTGAATGGCTTGGAATAACAAAAGAAAGAAAAGAACGACTTTATTACTCCTCTTTATCATTGGGGGAATCTTTATTACTCCTCTTTATCCTGAATTGGGGGAATTAAAACTATTCTTTCAAAGATTTAATTTTCTATTATAAGTTTGGTTCTGAACAAAGTTATTACCAAATATATTGAGGAAAGTTGACTGCAGTGTGTTAAAGATTTTTTTTTAATAAAATGAAATGTTGTTATTAATGTCAGTTTTGTTTCAGACAAATTTTAGAAGAAGAAATTAATTGCCTCAATTTTTGTGGGGGATCTTTGTATTTGCTGGAGTATTTGAGATTTTTGTTTTACTTTTAAGATATGGAAATGTGCTGTGTACTCGTTTTTGAGTGATCACAATCTGTTGGCTTCTATTAATGTTTCATATTCCAACCTCTAGGAAATGATTGATTAAAATAGTATGTGGAAACTTTCTTCTAATCAGCCTTGTGATAACTCTTCTGAAACTTTTAACAGTTATGCTGGAACTCTGGTCATAAAATGTCATCCCTACATGTCATCTTTCAGCATTACTGATTCTCCTTTATAGGAAAATATGAAGGTGATGTAGAAGGGAACTAAGTTATAGCAAAATATGTAGTTACTTTTAGATTTTAAAATGAATATTTTAAAGAGCCTTTGTTTACTTCTGAATAAAACTTTTCATGGCAAGATATATTTAATACCAAACCCCCCAAACATTCTACTTTATATATTTGCTAGAAGAAACCATTTAGAAATTAAAAATAACTTGTTAAAATACTATTTATGGGACTTTCATTCAAACTTTTAGGCTTAACTTTGAAATCTTTTATTTAATATGACAGCGTCTAAGTCAATAGCTTATTGGCTGACATTTCTGTTTATCTGCCCAGGCTACACATCCTAAGATCATTCAGTCTACTAGTTCTGTGACTGGCTGCCATTCTTTCTTTTCTGGCAAAGTAAAGAAAAAGCAATAAAAGAAAGTAATTTATAATATTTCATTTCTATGTTTAAATGACTATAGGTTTTTTGTTTTAAAAAGCTTTATTAATATATGTATATCTCAATAATTTACATGCTATAAAATTCACTTATTGTAAGTGTGTAATTCAGTGGTTTTTAGTATATTAACAGTTTTCCAGTTCCCTATATCCAGCGAAGATGTGAAGCTATCTGGTCTCGGTCTTTTCTTTTTAGGAGGATTTTGTACAGTTTCATATCTTTGCTGAATATAGGATCCTTTGTTGAAAATTATTTTGTTTTAGGAGATTAAAAGTTGATGACCACCCTCTTCTAGCTTGAAAGGTTTCAACAGAGAGATCTGCATTCATTCTAATATTCTTCCTCTTGTAGGTTATGGTTTTCTTATATCAGGTTGCTTGCAGAATTTTCTCCTTTACATTAACTTGTGTCTGGGAGATGTCTTATTCAAGTTGAGTTATGGTGGGGTTCTGAAACTGTCTACTATGTGACTTTCAGAATCTCTTCACATGTCTGGGAAGTTTTCTTTGATTATCTCATAGAGTAGAGCACCTGGGCCTTTCAAAGCCACCTTGTTGCCTTCAGGACTTCGTATAAGGCGAATATTAGTTTTCTTTGAATTATCCCAGAGCTCTCTGAGAGAATGATCCATTTTTGCTCTCCACTTCTCTTCCTCTTTGAGCATTTGGGAGCATTCAGACACTTTGTCTTTAATGTCAGAAATCCTTTCTTCTGCCTGCTCCATTCTGTTACTGACGGATTCTACTGTATTTCTCAGATCTTTGAGGGCTGCAAGTTCTTGTGTCACTGTGTCAAAATCTTTGGTGATTTTGTCTTTGAATTCATTGAATTCTTGGGGCAACTTCTGAAATGCTCCTTGAATTTCTAATTCCAGCTTTACCTCCATTCTATTAATCTTATTGCAATCCAAATTCAGAATTCAATTTCTGACATCTCAGCCATTTGTTTATGAAGGGGATCTTCTGGTGTGTCTGCCATGTTGTTACTTGGGGGAGTCGATCCACTCTGATTATTCATGTTGCTGGAGTTTTTCCACTGATTCTGCCCCGTGATTATTTTACAATGTTGTCTAGATAAGTAGATAAGGTGAAGAAGGGTTGGGACCTCCTGGAATAGGGGTTAACCAGCCCTTTGCCCAAGAGCTGGGACTGGTGTCTGTACCTTTTCCCCTAGAGCTTAGACTGGGGACCTGCTTGGTGTGGTGGGGCTAAGTGGTCTTGTTTTCAGCTGGTCTCTTTCCAATCCTAGTGAATCAGTAACTCTGGGTTGAGGTCTCAGCTGTGGAGAAATACCAGCAACTAAGTCACCCCTGCCCCCCACAGGCAACAACTGGAAAAAGAAAATCAAACCTTCCCCAAACCACACATTCAGTACCACTTTGGATAGTTCTCATGTGACTGACCCAGGTCAAGAGTTCCAAATCAGTTATCCCAGTCAGCACCCAGTCTCAAGTGGGAGAGTTCAAAACATCTCCAGCAAGTAGTTAGAAGGGGTTCTGTTGGTAGCTCAAGTATGACTTGCTGTGATGCTCTGTGGAGTCAGAAGGACCCACCCAGCAAATGAATTAGTCTGGGAAGGTTGATGCTTCCTTCCCCACCTTACACCTCTGTCACACGCAGTCACTAACCACGCAGGGCTGTGACCCAGTTCCCACCAATGAGCAGATGCTCTAGGGGTTTGCACCTGCCTGAGTCACAGAGAGATCTGTGTCTCCTCTGCTAGACTGCACTATCCCACCAGCCGGCAGGGGAGCTGAAGCCTGACAACCTCAGGTTTAGTAAGCTGGGGTGATTTACTCAGTTCCAGCCCCACTCCAGATTGATGTTGCTGCCACTTATATTGTTGCAGAATTAGTGTTTCTGTCCCAGCTATATTCCCCTGTGGTCCAGGCTCTGTTTGAGTTCACAGAAACTGCGGCTTAGCCCCACCCTGTGCTGTTGCCCTTGTGAACTGGTGTCTCTGTCTCGTCTGCACTCTGTGTTGGGGTGGCGTGGTTATAGCTCACACTCAGCTCTCAGTGCCTGTTTCTCCCTGGGCTGGTGCTGTTGCCCCACCTGCTTTTTGTCTCAGCTATGTTCCCCTGGGGGCTGCGTGCTTTTTAGGCTCACTAAAGCAACACTTCTGACTCAGCCCCATTCTGCGAGTATGCCATCTCTGCACGTGCGTATTCTAGTCTCTGTCCCTGCCTAGGAAGGTACTGCCTTAGGCATACCTTTTACTTACGGGGCCTGTGTTTCCGTCACAGATCTGTTCTGCCAGTGGCTGCCACTGGTTGCTAAGAGAGACGTGGAGTGTCCTCCAAAACATCCCCAGGGGTGTGAGCCTTATTGTTCCCACCCCTACTGCTGCTGCTCTGTGCTTCAACTCCGTGTTGGTCCACAATCCTCTCTTTACCCCAGTGTCGCAGAATCAGCACAGACCTGCAACAGCCCAGGCCTTGTCCACACTTCTCAAGAAAATGCCCCAGAATCTGTACTCATAGGGACCGGCTTCCAGACCTCAGGATGAGCGTGGAGGGGAGTGCTGGGAGTTTAGAACTGCAGTTAGAGAATATATAGAGTTTTATGCCTGGCAGGAGAGTGCCACTAGTGTTAGTGGGTCCTCTCTGGGGAAGGAGTTCCAGGTTTTAGAGGGTCTCTCTTGTGGGATAAAATAGGAGGATATCAGAACTCTGCTTACTTGTTTGTAGAAAATATACTGCAAGCTGTTCTCATGGGGGAGGGGACTCCCGTCTGCTTGGTGATAGATTTTGTACCTATTGTTCGTTTCCTTGGGGGTCACAGCTTGGGTTGATGTGCGTTCTTCAACCTTCTCTCTTTGGGCTAAGCTCCAAACCATCAGCTTACTTGCTAAACTTCTGTCCTTTAACTCTCCTTCTGGACGGGAGCCTCTGGAAAGCTGGCTCCTGTTGGCCATCTTGCTTCCAGTATCAGAACATCAATTTTTAATATTTTATTTCAACCTAAATAAAATGAATTTTGTTTTAAAAAGATTGATTTTTTATTGATATATTTAGTAAGACAAAAGCCTTACTGTATATATATATAGATGTATGGGTATTTTCACAATGAAATTATTTATAGAAGTCTATTAAGTATAAGTTTCTGAATATTTGGCATTATTTCCAAATACTACTTTTATTTCTCCATTTTTACGTTATTGATTATACAGCAATATGTGAAAATAGTTAGAAATTTTAAAATTATTATGGAAGAATATATTCAAAGGTATGAAGAATAGTATACTAAGGCTTGTATTCTGACATATACATGTGAGTTTTTCCAGCAGTACTTTCAGAATATTTTTGTCCATGAGCCAGAGAACTCATGTTTTATGGTACATCTTAGGTTACATATGTGTATTACATGTTACTAAAACAAAAGTTTATATTCTTACTACTGACTCAGGAAGTTCAGTTTAGCCAGTGCTCTCCACGCCCACAGTGGACATTTCTCTGATCATATCTTCTTTCCTCACCACTAGTTGCTTGCCTCAGTTTCATGACATTTGTAGATACTTTTCAGTTTCACGACATTCTAGATACTTGTAATTAATATGCAGTATGCTACTTTACATATTTTTCAGTTTACCTAATGGTATCATTTTGTCTGTATTTATCTGTAACTTTTTTTTTTTTTTTTTTTTGAGACAGAGTCTCACTTTCTCACTCTGGGTAGAATGCTGTGGTGTCATAGCTCCCAGCAACCTCAAACTCTTGGGCTCAAGTGATCCTCTTCCTTCAGCCTCCCAAGTAGCTGGAACTATAGGTGCCTGCACAGTGCCCCACTATTTTTAGAAACAAGGTCTTGCCTTTGTTCAAGCTGTTTTTGAACTCCTGAGCTCAAGCAGTCCACCTGCCTCAGCCTTCCAGAGTGCTAGAATTATAGGGGTAAGCCACCACGCCAGCCCCTTTTTTTAATCTCAATGTTATATTTGAAATTTAGCCATGTTGTTACATATATAAGTCTTTTTGAAGCAGACCTTATTGTTACTTATATTTGCCAACACTTTAGTACTAATAGATTTAAAAAAATGTTTCTGAATATTTTGTGTACAAATGGAGATCACTGTGGTTTTAAAGGGCATTTTCTCTAATTGCCAGTGAGATTGTATATGTTTTCATGTTTATTGGTTATATATTTCTTCTGTGAATTACCCATTTATATCTTTTTACTCTTTTTTCTATTGGGTTGGTTGCCTTTTTCTTATTTCTACATTTTACTTTTTAAATGACTTTGATTTTTATTTGTAATCTTTTATATCTTATATATTTAATGAAGAAATTACTTTTTACTATGGGACATATGCTGAGTGAGTTGTTCATGTAAGTTAATTTTAAAAACTTAGATTTGGGGGAAAGTTTGTAACAAAGCAAAATTAGTAAAACTGTTAAGATTCTTGAGGGTTGCCAAGACATGACTTAGCAAGCTGCTGCCAGTACCATTTGAAAATTTGAACATGTGATTTCTGTAAACTTCCATTACAATTATATGAAAACCAAAATGCTTCTAATATACTATCATAGTACTTATTTTAGTTTTTAATACTTGCTTATTTTTATTTCTTCTCCTTAATTAGGTCCCCGATGGGCTTCCTGGAATATTGGTGTGTTTATTTGCATCAGATGTGCTGGAATTCATAGAAATCTTGGGGTTCACATATCTAGGGTCAAATCCGTCAACCTAGACCAATGGACACCAGAACAGATACAGGTAAATATTATATTACACAGAAATTGTTAAAATATTTATTATTTAAAAATACTTCTTGCATCTAAGGACTACGTTGAATAGTAGTATGGTATATTGAAATGGCATATACCAAATATAAAATTTGAATGTTATTTGAATTGTCAGTTTATGGCTGTTTATTTCTTTTTGGGTCTAAAGAAACCAAATCTAAAATGTTGATTTTAAAGTATTCAAAAAATGCTATTCCTTTTATTAATAAAATTAGCCAGTTTCTTTCCATAGTTTGTTTTCAATTTTCTTGTCAGTAGAGGGAGCTTGAGTAAAGATAAAGGAAAAAACCACTCTTAGCCAAAACTAACTTGAAGGATTTTTATTTTTACAAAGGTGTTCTTGGTATTTAGATGGGGTCTAGTAGTGATAAACCCAGGGAACAAGTATTCTTATAATCAGTGTAGACTTATTTGTAATGGTTTATTTTAGCATTATTAGAAATGAATTTGTAGTTTTAAGGCTTTGCCATTTTTCTAGTATGATAGTCTTATATTTTTAAAATCTTACTCTCTAGTCCTTAAGGCTAGCTGCTCATATAAAAACGATTACTTCTTGTCTTACTTTGTAATTCACAGTGAAATTATATTATTTTTCTTATGCCCTTTTGAAATTACTTTTATTCTTTATGAAGTGCTGAATACATAAATATATGTAGTTGAAACTCAGTGATATGCATACATACATCAGAATCAGGAAAAAACTTGGAAATTTGTATGAGTTTGGTGGAGTAAGGGTAGAAAGACTATAGAATAGTGATCTTCAGGCCATAAAGCCAAGCATAATTTATTTAGTTCCATCTTAAGTCAGTTTTCGAGTTTTTTTGCTGGCTAGTACATAAAAGAAAATGTCCTTTCTGTGTTTTTAGGATCCTGGGGGAGAAAACATACTAGTTACATTAAAGAAGCAGAGCTTTTCAAACACTTCATGTAAGGGAGTGTTCTTAGTATCTCTGTAGCAAATGTGGTTAAGAGATGTCTCAGTGTTGTTAAGTTTGTTTCAAGAAAATGTGAGGTGTAGCTTGACAATATGACTTTGTGTTTATAGTGAGTTATGGAGATACGAAACACTCAAGATTGAAGCTTCCTACTTTTTTAATGATTCACTTCAAACTAAGGATAAAACATGGAATCCCTTAACAATTCAGTTGTTCCAAAATACTATTTTTTCTCAACTTAGTTGTTGAGAGAAGTTGCACATCAGATTCTTTGAGATGGACAACTGTTATAGCTTAGAGCAGAACTTTCCAGTCAGAGGGCATCAGTTCATTGGTTTTCTTTGGAATAGATTACAGGTACACAAAAGACACTGGATTATTAAAAATGTCAGTATTTAAAAAGTAATTATTAAGTAATATACAATATTTGAAATTGTATTTGGGCATTATTTGTTCAGTTTCACCTGTCAACTTCTTTTTTTTAATTAGGTAAATTTATTTCAGAGTAATGTGAGGGACAAGCAACCAGGTCAGAATATTTGATTTTGTTATTTGTCAACTTCTGAAGATAAGAATTACTATTTTAGATAGCAAAACTTTATGATTAGTACTTGTCACCAGAGCTCTTCTTCCAGGTGTTTGATGATGAATAATAAGGCTAGTGTGCATCCAGAAATCAAGTGAGTAGCCGATAAAGTTTTGCTTTAAAAAAAAAAAATAGGGACGCCTAATCATGTAGATGGGCCATACAGTATTTTTGTAGTAGGCCTTCTGAGTTCTTTTAAGCAAAGCCAGAGTTGTTTATAAATTACCCTGCAACATAAACATGTAGTTGGTGAAAACTCAAATTCCAAACTGTAGAGCACAATCTTTATTTCAGCCTAGGAAATTTCAAGGCAATTGAATCTAGAGAGGCAGTAGAACAAAGTGAGTGAGAAGACTGATTATCTCTGGAGTGGACAGTCAGTAGTCCTGTGTGGTTTTGAAAGGATATTTAACCTAGGGTGCCTCAGTTTCTTCATTTGTGAAATGAGAGTAGTAATATTGCCTCTTTTTATAGGTTGCTAAAAGTATCAAGTAAATTAATTTGGGTTAATTCAGGATAGTACCTGGCACATTTTAAACACTCAGCAAATGTTAGTTTATTAGCAGTAGTTTATTTTTTTGTTATGTAAAACCCTCAGTATTTTGCCTTGAACACCTTCCATCTCAAGGAATTTATTTCCTATTTAGTTTCCTATTTATATTATGATGAATTGGTTGTAAATTGTACCACTGAGTAAATAAATTGATCTGTTTTATGGTAAGTGTATTATTGAATATAAATGAATTTACTTTTGAGAATATTTACCAAAACTAATTATTTCATTTTTAGTAGTATTGGAAGTTAAGCCATTTTGAGATTGTTAATTCCACCAGTTTTCTATTGAAGTTGTTCCTCATTCAGATTTAAGCATATCTTACTTCCTTTGGTGGTAGGTGTGTTCCATATGAGCTATCTAATTCTAGACCTTGGCCTGCTGGCTGGCTGGCTCCCTCCTTTCTCCATCTCTCCCTCCTTTCCCTCTTTCCCTCACTTCTTCTCTCCCTCCCTCCCTCCCTCTGTCTCCCTTCCTCCTTTCTCCCTTCCTCCTCTCCCTCTCTCTGTCTCCCTCTCCCTCTCTTCTTTTCTGTCTCCTTTCCTCCCTCTCCCTCTCTCCCTCTCTCTGTCTCCCCCTTCCCTCTTTCTGTGTCCCTCCCTCCCTCTCTCTCTCTCTCTCTCCCTCTCTCCTCTCTTTCTCCCTCCCTCTTTCTCCCTCCCTCTTTCCCTCCTTCCCGCCTTTCCTCTCCTCCCTCCTTTTCTGCTGTTCCCTACCTTTTCTAGTTAAGGTATATTTAGAGAGAGAACAATTCACTGATCTCAGTCTTGGCAAATGTCTCTTCAGTGTCACCAACACTTACTAATGATAGAGCATTTCCATCACCCTGGAAAGTTTTCTTATGCCAATTTCCAGTCAGGTCCTGTGGGAAAAACTACGTTGATTTGTAATCCTTTAGGTTAATTTTATATACATTGAAATGTGTATTTTTCAGGGGCTATTCCTCTTAACTTGGACTCTTGATTCAAATTAGGAAAAGTGATGATTACAATCTGACATAGTATACCATATTCATATATTTTATAATAATTTCTTTGATATAAAAATGCTTTGGAGGTGCTAATAGAAGTAAGGGAATTTTACTACACATAGTTCTATCCTGTATATTCGCCTACCGTCATCCCCAGCATTTCATATGTCTAATTTTTAAAGATGATACTTAGTTTCAGTTTGTTTTTTTTTAAAGATCTTTTATTAGTAAATGTGGAAATGTGATTTCATCTCTGAGTCCAGTCAAGCTGTTAAATAGAAATGTTCTTTTGTGTATGTGTGATTCTGTACAACGTAACTGCCATGTTTTCTCTTGGAGTTACTTATAAACTGATACTATATGTACCGTATTTTACTGGTTAGAAGTCCAGAAGGACTTCTCTAAATTGGCCACTCAAGGAACTATACAAACTGGTCAATGCACAGACGTGGTCAATATAAGGAAATAGGCTTACTATACTGATACATACATGTGGTGCATGTCTGTTTATACAAATTGGGTCAAGTTCAGGAGGTGGTCAAGGTAGGAGGGTGGTCACCTATGGAGGTTTTACTGTACTGTCAATTTTTAGAGGATCTAATATGTATAACTGTGTTAGAATTATTGTATGCTCATTTTTAAAAGCAAGTAATTCATCTATCAAAACTGGATTTTTGTTAACATAAAAATAAAGTTATCTAAAAAAGTCTTAAAATTCTTTCCATTAATGTGGTCCATGGACAGAGTAAGTGTCTTTAATCTTGGTTTTATTGTCAGGTACTGCTCAAATTTTTGGAAAGGAACAATTTTTTTACACTTTACTGTGGTTTTTATCTTTTATTTTGTACTCATTCATTAATGCTGTTTTAATCACTATTTTCCTTTCATTTTCTCCCATTATTTAAGAATTCTTAATTACTCATTTTAATATTTTTATTTATTTTTATTTTAATAGGGTTATGGGGTACATTTTAACTTTTTAAATGTCTATATTGAATTTGTTTGTACAAATTAATGCCTTTCTTTTCTTGCAGAAGAAGGTTACTTATACTCCCAAGTTTTTTAGCTCATTAGCTCACTTGAAATTTGTGCTATTGAATAAATCATTTTTTTTTTTTTTTTTTGAGGCAGTCTCACTCTGTTGCCCTGGCTAGAGTGCTGTGGTGATATAATATAGCTCACAGCAACCTCCATTTCTTGGGCTCTATCTAGTGATCCTCTTGCCTCACCCTCCCAAGCAGCTGGGAATATGGGCACCTGCCACGGACCACGGCTAATTTTTCTATTTTTAGTAGAGATGGGGTCTCACTCTTGCTTAGACTGGTCTTGAACTCCTGAGCTTAAGCAGTCCATCTGCCTCAGCCTCCCAAAGTGCCAGAACTACAGGCAGGAGCCACCCTTGAATAAAACATCTTCATGAGACGTTGACCATTTTAGAAAATATACTCCATATTATTTGGTATTTGTCTTGGTAACCTTTGACTACTTTTAATACTTTGTGTATCTATAATTCTTCTAGTAATCTTCCCTTGTGGGTTCTTTTGTTTACTGTTTGCTAGTGTCATTTATTAAAGTGGTAATTTGTATTTTCTTAGAAACATAAAGCCTACACAGTTAAAATTTATTCATTTATCAAGTATATTTTGGGGATCTTCACATTTGAAATTGTTCAGTCTCTATGGCCATATGATTTATTCTTTGTAAACTTGTCTTCAACATTTGTAGGTATTTTCACTTCCTCTGTTCACGTCTTTACCATTTTTACTTAGCTCTGACTCATTTTGGCTAGAAGGAAAGCGTCTTTAAACCCACTTGTTTTCACAACCTTGCTTATCATTACAACAAGCAGATTAAGAGCTTTCTTCCCTCTTATTTTCTGTTGATTCGTCTCTGAGTGTTTCTGCTGTGACTGACAGCTGCTTCTCTCCATTTACGGGCAAGAAAGGAGCAAGTTAGTGGTTACTGATTTCTTTGCCTGTATTTTCATTCTCAGGCTACTTTCCTGCTTTTCCACCTAATTTAAAAATTGTTTTCACCTTGAGTCATTTTGAAACTTACTTCTTCCCTGAAATGTGTTTCCTCATTCCATCTTTCAGCAGAAAGTCTCCCGCGTACCCCCCTTTCTATCAGTACATACCTCTGGATTTGACTGTGCTCACGTACTCATTTGTTTGCTTGTTCAGTCAGTAGGCACGGATCACCTAGTAATAATGTGCCCGCCACTGTCTTCTAGGGGCTCTTCTCTCAAATTGAATTTCTGAAGGAAAGTCTTTCCCTGCTATTTCATTTCTTTACCTTACTTTTGCCTCTGCTGACTCATTTCTGTTGGCTCCATTCTGGTGAGTGTCCACTCTCCAAGAACTCCAGGAACCCCTCCTGGCCTAATCCTACTCTCCATCCTTCTTTTCCTTGATCTTTCTGCTTTGCTTGACACTAACCAGTGCCTTCTTGAAGGTTTTTTCTTTTTTTTTTCTTTGTAAAGGAACAAAATTACTCCCTTACATCTTCTATTATTTTACTTATTTGGTTTCTATCTTTTTATTTATTTTTCACCTTTTCCTCTTTATCTGGAGATTTTCTACAGTTTCATTTTTAGCTTTTTTGTTCTTTTTGCCTTTCTCTCCAGATGAACTCATTTATTCTCATGGATTCAGCTGTTATTTTTCTGTGCAGAAGGTTCTCTTCTGTTTTTCTAGTAGTAACTTCCAGTAGGACAATGAAATGGCCTTTTTTCAAATTTCCTATTCAAAATCTTTGGTAGTTGTGGATTTGTCATTCTTAAGAAATGTTGGGCATAGTTGGCATGAAGTAATTGATAATTTTCTCTGTTATCCATTTTAATTGTGTGTCCTGTGAGGCTGGAGTTAGCTAGTCAGGTTGAATTCCAACCTGGAATTCCAACATGGTTTTTACATTTTCTACTCATCTTTGGATATGCAGTAACTCAAATGATTTATGAAGTAAATAAAAATCATATTGCTATATGAAAAATGCTTTACCAGAAAGCTGGCTTTTAATGATAGAATGTTAAAAGAAGGATAGAAGTTAAGAGAAAGCAATAGCTGTGACCAAACATGGATATTTTTTATCCAGATAATGTTATGCATTTGGATAGAATAAAAAATGGAATGTGAGAATTAGGTGTTTCTTTATAGCAATATTAACTGCCCGCTCCAATGTATTCCACATGGAAACAGGAAACAAGGATTAATAAAATTGTCACAGTGTTTAAACAAGGGAAGTTTTGGCTATAGTTAAAGTCATTAATATGTAGCATTTGTAAATGTTGAGATTGGCAGATGTCTTTATTTTACTTGCAGTTTGATAAATCTAAATGTAAGGATCTAGTTATTGCCAGTTAATCTTAAAAACTTGTGTTCTATGCTTTCTCTGATCCTTTCTCTCTTTGGCCTCTGTGTCCTGTCAGTTCTTAATTCCCTCATTGCTTCTGCTGCTTTTCCTTCTCATTTTTCCTGCCATATCTGTGCTTTATCTTACTCCTGATGTCGTCATCACTGTCATCTTCGTTTTACACAGCATATCCAGAGTAATTGGATTGCTTTGGTCATTTCACGTCTAAGGTAAGAGGTTTTCATTGGTTCTAGTATGAGAATCATAAACATTTTATTTTTATTAGATTGTTATTCTAGTTCCTCTTTCTTCTTTGCCCTCATTTCAGATGCTTTACAACAGATAGCTTGCTATATTCTGACAGTGCTTTCTCCTGAAAAGTTTATGGTATGTTCTTTAGTATATTGTTACTTTCTTTCATGTATGTCTGTTTAATTAAATTATAAGTTTCTAGCAATTAAGAATTGTACATATGGCTCGGCACCTGTGGCTCAAGCGGCTAAGGTGCCAGCCACATACACCTAAGGTGGCGGGTTTGAATCCCCAGCCCGGGCCCGCCAAACAACAATGATGGCTGCAACCAAAAAATGGCCAGGCATTGTGGCAGGCGCCTGTGGTCCCAGCAACTTGGGAGGCAGAGGCAGGAGACTCGCTTGAGCCCAGGAGTTGGAGGTTGCTGTGAGCGTGATGCCATGGCACTCTACCCAGGGGGATAGCTTGAGGCTCCATCTCAAAAAAAAAAAAAAAAAAAAAAAGAATTGTACATATGTCTTTGTAGTCCTTGTGCACAATATGTACTTAATTTTTTTAATGGCAGATACTTCTTATGTTATGAGATTGGTCTTTGGTTTGACAAGATTCTGTGACATAAATGCCTACTACCCTCAGCAGCACATGGGGAATGAGAAAACAAACAAACAGAAAAATCCCAAGCATTCTGTCACCCCCATTCTATATTTTTTACAGTGGTGTTTTTTTTTTTTTTTTTTTTCATTTCTTGATCTCTGTCCTTTTCTTCCCATGTTCCTTTATACTTTTAAAATTTCAAAGTACAGCAGCCTTAGGGAGAATAAAGTAAGGTAGCTTGTGGAAGTTCCAAGATAATATATGCAAGTCCTGGAAAGGCTGTATTTTCTAATATTTCACCATCCAAAAATGAAATTACGTTTGCCTTGAAAAGTAGTGAATTAATGATTACTGCAGTGGTTTGCAAAGCGCCTGGACAACAACTTGGAAATGTATAGCAGGGAATTAAGCATTCTGTGGGTGGATGGGGAGTAGTTTAGATGACACCGAAGTCTCTTCTATTCTTGTGATTTATTTTTAGTCGTGTACTCAGTCCTCTTTAGTTACCACAGCAGTTCAGAAAACATTTTCATTACTTGCCTTTAAATAAAATCATAGCACCATTAGTGTTGTCATTCAACTTTTTCCAAAACTCAAATCTCAGAGGATAAAAGTTTTCAGAAGAAATTGTCACAGTGTTTAAACAAGGGAAGTTTTGGCTATAGTTACAGTAGCCAAAAGTATTCAGAAGAATGTGATAGGATTCTCAGGTTAAATCTGAAATACAGATACTCTTTCTAAATCCAAAAGAAATACTTTTGAACATGCTTTTGATGTTTGTGTTTTCTATTATAAGAAAAAAAAAATCACTAGCTAAGTTGGTACAGATTTCTATTACAACCTCGTTATTCCTAGAAAAGCTACCACAAGCCTTAGCTTAACTGAATAATAGTTATATCATACACTTTTGCTCTTCCTTAGAAAAAAAATTTTTTTAATGGAAGCCAAAATCATGGATTTTCACTAGTCATCATTAGTAAACTTGCTATATTTGGAGGCTTGAATTTGAATTCTTAATTAGGCCAAATACAGAGTGAGTAGGCAAAAAAAAAAAAAAAAGTATTAGTAGATACCTTGAATACTTTACTGTAGCTTAAAAAAGCCACTAAAATTACAGATACTTCTTATGTTAATGTTCATCTTGTGATTGTATCCAGTGGTAAAATTGAGGTGTAAAGGATTATAAGAGGAAAGGTGTGAAAGTGGCTAAATACATTAAAGAAATTTTCTGTTCTTTGACCCTCTGATAGGATGTTTCAGGTAAAATTAAAATTTTATTATTTAAAAGCTTATTAATTTTTCAAATAAGATGACTTTCAGTTGATTTAACATGTCTGTAATACCTCTGCCATCTTTAAAAAATAAAAACCTGGAACTAGAGGGAACGTAGAATATTGATAGACAGTTGAAATTTAATTTTACGTAAGTCTTGTGGGTTTGTGTTGCTTGGAGCAGGGCCTAAGATCGTTTCTCCTGGGTTTTGTCTTAGCCACTGGTAATCAGATTATCAGTTTATTACAAAAAAGGTTTTTAATGACATGAATTTTTAAGTTTCTGCATGAAGGTGAGATAAATATTATTTTCTATATAAGTTCTGCAGAGGAGAAAATCTATTAAATATATTATTAAAATAATTTCATTTGTTTAATTTCTCTTTAAAGAGGTTTTAGAAAATTTAAGTGACATAACTGGCTCAATTATTTTTCTGTTGCCCAACAGTGGTATAGATAGATCATACTTTTTGTTAAAATGCATTTGCCAGTAGTCACTGCAGATTTCTTTTGTTTAGTATTTGCATGATGTTAATTTCTTCCATGCTTTTATGTTTAAACTACCTATATTTTTAAATATAAGATAGGTTTCTTTTAGATAAGAAATGCCTTCTTGTGGTATATTCCTTCAATATGTAGTTTCACAATATTTTTTTTCAGTGAAGTTTTTGACTGAGTTTTTAATACTCATTTCATTAATTTTGTTTTCTTCTTCAGTGACTCCTCTTACCTTTCACTTTGTCTTGGATCTTTTTCATTACTTTTTTAATTAAACATTTTATTCTTTTTTTGGCTGTTTTCTAAGGTTATTATTTGCTGTCATATTTTATTTAATACTTATTTCTGAAATACTTGTCTTATTTCTGACTCTGTCTTGAGTTCTGTCATTTTAATTCTGAATGTTTCTCCTTTTCTTTTTTTGCTTGTTTCTTTTTTGTTTTGTTTGTTTCTTGTCTGGATTTTCTGATTTCTAATTTGGTTATTCTTTCATAACTTGTCCATGTCTTCAGTCTACTTCTACATCACATCTGTCTTTTAGCTTATTCTGAATTAGTAGATTACTGTTTTTACATGTTTATTGGGTATATTTTTTTCTATTGTTTTTTTTTTCTATTGTAGAGATACTGTTTTGCTTCTTTTTTTCCTTATAATAATTTTTTATAAGGTTTGACCTTGATTCTTTCTGTTGATCTTTTTTATGTGGCATCAGTTTTCTTTTCCTTTAGGAGGGAGTGACATTTAAGATAAGCTTTTCTTACCTTAGGTTTTTTATTTATTTATTTTTTGGGGGGGGAGACAGAACCTCAAGCTGTCCCCCAGGGTAGAGTGCTGTGGCATCACAGCTCACAGCAACCTCCAACTCCTGGGCTCAAGCGAGTCTCCTGCCTTTGCCTCCCAAGTAGTTGGGACCACAGGTGCCCGCCACAATGCCTGGCTATTTTTTGGTTGCTACCATCATTGTTGTTTGGTGGGCTCGGGCTGGATTTGAACCCGCCAGCTCAGGTAGATGTGGCTGGCGCCTTAGCCACTTGAGCCCCAGGTGCCGAGCCACCTTAGTTGTTTTTAATGTACTGTTTAAGAATAAGGCCACTTGCTTTTTGAGACTTCCTTGCTCTGTTTTCTTCTCCTGTTTGTATCTATACCATCTCCTTTACTATCTCTTTTATTCCTGCCCTGCTCAATTTGACAGCTCCTGGGAGGTTTTTCCCTCAGTTTTCCTGTCCTGGAAGGGAGACTTGGTCGTTAGATATGAGAGCTCAGAGGAACTAGAGTGTTTTTCCCCATTCTGAGTTTATATCGACTCTTTTCTATTTTGGTAAAAATTATTTTCGCTTTCATGAACATTTCTCAGATTTCACTGTGAATAACTTCACTATGATTTCCAGTTTGTATATCTCTTTCACTATTTGGTGTTTGTTCTCTGGTCCAGAAGACTCCACATTAGTTGAAGGCATCAGGCAGGTCTGGTAGTTGTTAGCAATTTATCCTTACTTGATAGCATTTTGGGGTTTGTGGGGGTGATCTGTTATCTAGTTTTATTGTAAATATTGCCCATAAGTTTTTAGTTTTTCTATCAAGCTATATTTTTTCTAAGTTGATCCTGGGAATTTCAAAACTGTCTCTGCTATTACTGAATTCCCATGATAAGCAATATTTAATAAAATAAAAATAGTTTTAAAAAAGCTTATTTGGAGAGCTCCAATGTGATTTAGTCACACTGACCCATATGTATTAAGACACTGTTTAATATCTTAAGGATTTGACCCTTAGATAAATTTTCATAGTGCCCTAAAGAAACAGAGGCATAGTAAGCTTTCTGTACATAATTATTGGTACACATTTGTTCAGGAAAATCCCAGATCCAACAACTTTTTTTCTTTCGTTGTGGAAGCAGTGTTCATTACAATTCAATCAAGCTGACAACATTTCTCAAATCATGGCCTCAGGTATATACTTAACTTTTTAAGTTGATGGAAATTCAATTTATGCTAGATCCTTGCTAGGATCATTAAATATATCTTCAAAGAAGAGCTGACAGTAGGAGCAGACTCCAGCATTGTGTATATGTGTTGCCTGCAGATGAAGAGTGTTGTAGAGAAAAAGAAGTGTGACACTGTCTATAACAAAATTCAATGACTGAAGTTAAGTAAGAGATTTGCACTTTTAAGCAATCAATTTGGGGGAAAAAAACCACAAAACATTTAAATTTGAATGTGCATGGTTATTTTCTTCTTTGTTAATTTTTAAGTTAAACTTTAAATTACATCAGTAATAGTTTTTTAAAGGAGGCCAGGTGCAGTGGCTCACCCCATCATCCTACCACTCTGATTGGTGGAGGTAGGAGAGGTCAGAAGTTTGAGACTAGCCTGAGCAAGAGTGAGATCTTGTTCCTACAAGAAATAGAAGAAAAGAGAATTAGTCAGGTGTGGTGGCATACACCTATAGTCTCAGCTGTTTGGGAGGCTGAGGTAGGAGGATTGCTTAAGCTCAGGAGTTTGAGGTTATGGCGAGGTATAATGATGCCACTACCCTCTAGCCAGAGCCACAGAGTGATCCTGTCTCCAAAAAAAAGAGTGAGCTTGTCTCAAAAAAAAAAAGAAACCTAAGAAATTTCAAAAAATAGTTCTTTTTAAGGTACATATTTTAGAATTCTCTCTTACTAATAATTGGTTATAGTTCTTGTGTCAAAGTAATGAACAGAATTATAAGATATTACCTAGTGGAAGTTTTTCATTAATTTAACTCCATTCCTTTTATGCTGCCTAATCTTGGTGTAACAGAGAGTATGGTATAACAGAGAGCATAACTAAAGAAATAATGAGCTATTTGAAGATAAGGGTTTAAATCCCCATGTAGAATATAATATTTGGTAGGAAATTATTTAGGTTGCTTTGAATGAATTATCTAGAAACATTAATTTTATTGCACATAGCAATAAAATTTATAGTCATTTTCTTTCCTGCTTTGTGTATATAATGGTGAGAGAAAATAATAGATATAGTTACTGGGGCTGGCCTGGGGCTGTAGAATTGGGTTCTAGTTCTGGTTCTATTAATTAAATGGTGGGCCATCTTCAACAAGTCAAAAAAGTAGCTTTTTAAAAAATATATAGTAAAAATGGTAAATTTTAATGGTTTTAAAATGTCTCATTACTATTTTTATATTAAGCTTTATTTGTTTGTGAATTATTAAAAATATACAACAGTATGCAGATGGCCTTTCAGGCATACAGGTGGAGAAAGCATCTTTGAGAAAGTAAGGTGGTATTCTGTGACCGGATTGCTAGGTGCAGTTATGTGTCAGAGGTGAACGTGAACATTATAGCCAAGGGCTGTTTGGTGTTGATCCTGTGGGGTGGGGAGAGGAAGAGAGTAGGGAGCTCTTAAAATGCTCTAAGTTGAAAAGTAATATCTCACAATTTCTTTAAGAAGATAAATCTGATAGCCTAGGCAATAAATGGCTAGATCTTGGACTAAAGTGGGGCAACAGTGTTAATAAGCAGGGGAAGCCTGCACGATGGCTACAGGGTGGCCATAAAGTTTATATGTGATTTTAAATTGCACACTAAAATTACACACGAACGTTAAGGCTAACCTATATATTGAGGAGTGAGAATCACTAAGACTTACGGCAGGAGAGGGAGAATCTAGGATGTTTCCTGAGTTTAGGCTTTAAGCACCTAGGGTAAAAGTCATGGTTTAGTCTTAGATTTTAGTAAGTAGAGATGACAAAAGAGTGTAATATGAAACTCCCTATTTTGTTCTATCAGTGTTTAATTTCATTACTTTTAAAAGGTAGAATTTTCTGAATTTGTGGTAGTTAGTAAATGGAACAGATAAATCAAGATCTACGACTATCTAGAAATCGTGAAAGGCATGAAAGCTACTACCTCTAATTCCACATCATCATTAAAAAATTTGAGTCGTATGGTTTATTTTTAAAAACAATAATTAAAAAAGAGAACAACTTCCCCTATAAAACAATTTCACAAAACTGAAGGAATGGACTCTGTATTAAATATTTCCAAAGAGTTCCTGAGACAAAAAATCGTGGCCCTTCTTTTCCAGCAGCTGGAATCCAAAAGATCTTGAAACCAGTCCTGAAAGGCTTGCTCCTATGCAAGAATTCCTGGTGGCTTTTGAGAGGAAGATAGAGAACTATTCTGGAAAATTTCAAGTGGTAGTAGAGGTGAGTCACTGACATGAAGAATTTATCTAGGGAATACAAATACTCATTTCTCTTTTTAAGTAAGAGCTTTTTTAAAAAAAAATACAATTAGTTGAAAATAACATTTTCAGCTAAAAATCTTAGTCTTTGTATTTTAAAGATTTTAATGAATAGAAAATAGTAGAGCAAGTAGCCCTCCCCTCCTACAATACATTAAAATATTAATCCTTCAGTCTTCAGCAACAATAGTGTTTCTTTAAGAAGACGATGATGCTGACAGAGGCTTGGTAAATAAACGCCATATTTATGCTTTAAATGTATTTGATTGTAAGATCTGCTTGGATGAGGTTTTGTTTTGTTTTTTTTTTAAATGTTTACACTTGATTTGATTTATAACCTTTTTGATTCATCAGAAGACTTTGTTCTCCTTAGTAGAACGAAGTCCCCTTGCTCTGATTCAATTTCAGATGCTGCGTGGATACCCTAACTAAGCTTCCTCTGGATACTATTTTATTTAGAAACAAGGATTAATATAGTCCCCCCCTAATTATTTTATTTTGTGGGAATGGAAAATATGTGGACATGGTGCAAACCTCAGAGTGTTTAAAAAATGTTAACTGAATATTCTGTCTGCCCTTTCTGTCCGTCAGTCATCTAGTTGACCTCCATAAAAGCAACCATATTTACTAGTTTCTTATATATTCTTCCTGAAACTAGTTAAAATTTTTATTTTAAATTTATATGTAGAGATAGGGTCTTCCCCTTTCACCCAGGATTGAATGTAGTGGTGTGATCATAGTTCACTGCAACCGCCAATTCCAGTCTCAAGTGATCCTCCTGGGTCAGCCTCTCAAATAACTGGGAATATATATATCATTATACCTGGCTAATATTTTTGTTTTTTGTAGTGACAGGGTCGCTGTGTTCAGTCTAGTCTTAAACTCCTGGACTCAAGCAGTCTTCCCGCCTTAGTTTCCTAAGGTGCTGGGATTACAGGCATGAGCTACTATGCCCAGACTTTTCCTAAAATACTTTATGCATATAACTGCAAACATAGAAGTGGTATACATCTTTATATACACAAAATCTTTTGATTTGGAAATTAGGTTCTTCTTTCCCTCAGTCTGTTCCTCAGAAAATTGGGTAGAAGATATTATTTTAAATAGTTTCACCTCCTCCCTCCCCCAGGTTCAACATAGGCATGTAGCATTCTGTTACACTTCAGTGTTTAAGATTGATTGAGTATTCTAACATCTTGCAGTTTGCCAGTGGAAATTTCAAAGACCTGATTAGAAACATGAAGGAACAGATAGGAGGAAGGCACTGACAGAAATGGGAGATGCACAGAGATGGGAGATCCGGCAGCCATGTTTACTGACACAGTCCCTGAGCTTTAGTTGCACTGGCACAAGTAGAAGCCATACCTTGAAGTGGTTTCATAGAGAGCTCTGCTCTTAAAGATTTTGAAGGATTAAAAGAAAGAAAAAATTTGACAAATCTTGTTCCCAGGGGAATCAGTTAATCAATTCCAAATTAACTTGGAATTTTGGGTGACTGTCATTTATTTTGCTTTTTATTATGTGTAATCATTGTTTCCTGATACTGACAGCGGCTCAGACTGGACCCCTTTTGTTTCTGTCTGAACCTTCTATCTTCACACCTTCATTTCAAGGCTCTGTTCTTAGTCAAAGCAATACTTTCACCTTGGCCTCCACTCTTATTTCTAAATCCTAATTTTGAGATGAAGCCTAGTTTACTAAGTGAATAAATTATATTAAAAATTTTTATTGGAATCTTTGATTTAAGTAATTGAGAGTCCTTCCATTGCCTTTTCATACTTGAAGTGTAAGAGAAAGAAAAAAAAATACTGACAGAGTAACATGACTTCTGTAAATTTAGCCAAAGAATTTTCAAAATTACTAATATCTTGGAATTTTTAATATCTTATTTTCTAACCTTTTCAGATCTCTCTCCTATTGGGAAATGAAAGCAGGTTTGGAAAATTTAAATGTTTCTGAGTGGTGTTGAGTAGTAAGATGATACTTAGGGTCTGGCTTGTGTCACGGGAACTAGATGATAGAAATTCACATAGCTAGTTAATTAGTCTTAACTTAAACCTCCTATTGGCTACAAATAATTAAAAACACAAAGTTTACTTTTTCTTTTAAATGAAGTCATTTATCACCCTTTCCCCCTTTTTGTAACCAGTCTGTTTGACTGTGGAAAACAGTATCATTAATTGCCAAAGAATAAATAACTAAAATTCTCTTTTCTGTCAGTATATTTGCTGACTCATTTTTGATGAGCGAGCCTAAAAGAAAAGGAATAATGTTTTAATAACAAGAATGATGTTTTAATAATGGAGGTGACACTTCTGTCCTGTGATGACATTTCCTAGATACTAATTTTGACTAGGTGCTGCCTGGTGGTAAGGATTGGGAGTCAAGGAACTGGATCCTGGTCTCAGTTCTGTCACTGCGTCATTGTATGACCCAGTAGAAAAATCATGTAACTTTTTTGAGCCTGGTGTTCATAATCTCTGCAGAACATAGCCCCAGTTCCACTGGCTAAAGATATTTAAACTACTGATGGCTACAGATTCAAAAGTTAAATCACGTAGACAGATAAATCTTAAGCCCATTACTTAACATCTTGCAGGTTAAGTTCTCTTTATTTTCAAGTTAGGGTAATAATATCTATCTCAGGGTTTGGGAATTTAAATTATAAATACATAAAGTGCTGAGGCTAATGCTTGTCACTGTAGCTGTTATGCATGCTATTTTCATTATTTTCTCCTGCCAGTTATTGAGCACAATTTGATCTTCAGGGCCAATAGAATACATTTTCATAATGTTCTACAGGGTCCTTACCTGTAGTCTCTTGAAACTTTACAGTTGGTTTGTTTGTACCATATTCTCTGTTGCTTTCCACCTTGCCTTCTCATCTGCAAGTTGCTCACCCTTCCTCTCCACTAACCCTTCCACTGGTTACTTCCCTCCCACCCAGATTCTCTATTCTACTTTTCAGAAACCGGGAAACTAAGCCTACCTTATCTTCTTTACCCTCACAAAATGATCTCTCTGTACTGAATGTCATTGAATCCTTGTTTCTCAATCCTAACTAACACACATTTGCCTGTACCCAGTCACTTTTGGGCAGTGGTTTCCTATGGAAAGGGCTCATTATTTCACCTCACGTCTCCCTTTCAGATTTTTATGCTACTAATTGTGATAGATAACATCACTACAACATTTTTTAATAATTTGGTATAATGCAAAGGTATTCCTTATTCCAAATTACTTTTTATTTTGCCAAAATAAAATATTAATGACCTTCATTAAATAAATGTGTATAGTCACATTTATTATATAAGTGATATTGCTGATTGTAAGAAACACATCTGTTTCATAAAATAATGAGAAAAAATTATTTATTAGACACCATTAATTGTGAGATACATTCCTATTGCTAAGGTTGTTAACATATGAAAAGTGGAAGTGAGGATTGATGAGATATGGTATATGTAATAGATACTGTTTTTAGTATTAATGTTTAAAATTTTCTTGTATTTTTGCTTGCTTGATAGAAACTTTTGACATTTTCTTACTTTTACAGGTTCAGTGAACTACATCTAAATTACTTTTTGCTTCATTACAGATGCTGTACAAACTAAGAGGATTTTTTTTTCTTGGTCTAGTTCTTCCCAAATGTTTAATGTCTTCATGATTACATAACTCTATCATCTCTACTTCCAGTTCCCATCATGGCACAAAGAATGGCATCATTCGAGTGGAAAACATTTTTTCTGTTTTCAGGAGGGCGAACTTACTGAGAGTTTCTCTGCTCTTCTCTCCACACACAGAATTACATATTTAGCTCTGCTTATACTAACTTCATGCTAGCATCACTGTGACATAATACTGACCTCATACTGTTGGTTCTCATGCTGTTGGTTCACCTTTTATAATATTTTTCGTCTCACACAATTTTGAAGCTAAAGTTTGTTTTGCTTTGGTTTCTGTTTCATCTCTGGAGCTAAATGACAAAAAAACCCGTAATTCTTTTTTGGTTTATTGGCCCTTTTGCTTCTCATCCACCTGTTTCTTTGCCTCCTCATTATGGAGGAATGACTTAGAAATGTAGTTTACTCCGTAAAAATACGTACATTGAGGTGGGTTGGAATAGACAGATACTCAGAAGTAAGTATATGTTGGAATTTTGTACACCTTAAAGCTCTGAGTTGAGAGAAGAGTCACTGTTTGTTTGAATGAAGATAATTCTGTGTACATTTGAAGGCTGCTACTTAAGGGAAATAACAGGTAATCTGTTAAACCTGGGTTATCGTCTCATGAGTGTAGGGGGGTATGTCTAGGAAATCAGGAAAAAAGGAAATTATATAAAAGGATCTCTTTTAATATTCTTTGGAACTCAAGCTCTGTGTCAATGATATAATATTATAATGAATTGTCTGTAAATCTTCATTTTGTTTCTAATGTAATAGAATATCAAGTAAGTTCTGTTTGGCTAATCATTACTCATAAATGATACTGAAACTATTGACTAGTATTAAATGATTATCAAAATTATTTTATGTCTACTGAGCAGTGGTTCTTTGGTGTTTATAAATTTTAGGGAGGAGATTCTATGAATTTCTGAACTTGTATAAAATTTGACTATTAGATAGAGTTTTTTGGTAGGTTTTGTGAGGAAACCCCCTCATAGTATTAATAACCCCAAGGAAATTAATCTACTTCTGTGGAGTTCTAGGTCAGCACTATTTCTCTTTTATCTGGTCTCCATTGTGATCTTTATTGTGAAATTTGAGAATCCAGGAAAACTTGATCTTGAGTTATTAGTCCTGAAAATGAGAGCAGTGTTCAAGTAGTGGTATTATTTATAAAAATGATAATACTGCCTACAAATTACTAGGGAATGCACTTTTAGAAATAGTGTAAAGGTGGTGTCATCATAGAAAAAGACAATTAGAAAACTATAGATCCATGTATATTGAATAATGTGCAGGATTAAAAATAGGCTTCTATTTTTAACTTGAGTAATTTATTTCATGTTGTGATTTAAATTACATTTCTAAAGGGAATATTATAAATTGAAGTAATGTTATTTGATATTTGTGAATATGTGTGCATGTATGTATTTGTTATATGTGTATAGGAATTACTTTTAAATGTTCATGTGAATAATAAAAATACTTGAATTTTTTTATTATAGTGCATGCAAGATATGGGAAATACTAAGGCCAGACTACTCTATGAAGCCAATCTTCCAGAGAACTTTCGAAGACCACAGACAGATCAGTATCCTTTAAAACTTATTTATTTTGGGTTAAAAAAATAATGAACTCATTTTTACAGTTCATATTTCATCTGTTAGTATTTAGGAAGATATGACCTTTATCAGACTGTTGTTCATTAAAGATAGAAATTGATTTTCCCTCAGCTGTGTTCTGTATGTAGGTTTTATAGGAATCTGGTATTTAAATGTAATTACAGACAATTCTCAACTTAGAATCATGGGCTTTACTATGTATGGTGTGCAAGTCACATATCCTCAGCAGAAACCTGAGTTTGGTCTACCTGTGCATCCATTCTGTTTTTCACTTTCAGTATAGTATTCAGTTAATTACATGCGATACTCAACACTTCATTATAAAATAGGCTTTGTAAGTGTTCTGAGCACATTCAATGTAGGCAAAGCAAAGCTATGCTTGGGTAGATTAGGTATATTGAGTGCATTTTTAAATCAAGATTTTTATAGTGGGTTTATTGGGACATAACCAATTATAAATGGAGGAGCATCTGTATTACTAACGGTAAAATGTTATGACTGTTTTTATTAATTGATCTCTCTTGATTACAAATGCATGTTGTTTATTATTTTAGATTATTAGATTTGACTTGCAAGCATCCTAAGTGTTTTAAAAATCATTTCCATAAGGATATTCTTTTATCATCTTTATATAATAATTATATTTATGTCTTTCACTGTGGCATTTTAAAAGACAAATTACATGTTTAGTGTGAATTTATGCTAATAGTTACTATTGACAGTCTATCTTTATTGTAGCTTGCACAACTGTGTTTGCTTTAGAAATCTGTCTTTAAGGAGAGAATACTTTTCCATAGGCATTTTATCCAGTATGTTTTTCACGTTTGTTAAGATAAAAATATTTGATTTAGTAGGATTTCTAAAACTCATACTGAAGTTTGGAAAAGAAGCTCATGAAAATTGTGCAGCTTTATAGATAATATTATCTAATTGTAGGTATTTATATTTTGTTCATAGGTAACATTTGTGATTTTTGACAATAAAATATAGTTTCTTAAAGATCAGTTATATACATGGGCTATTACAAAAATTTTGAGATACATAAAAATAAGGAAACATAAACCCCACATGGATGGAAACAAACGAAGCCCTCCCAGCAACACCCACAAGTCACGCAAGTTGAGACGCAGCGCGGGTAAATCAGAAATGACAGTCAGCTGTGTTACTTACGAGTGAAATGATGAACTATAACAAACCCTGTCTCAAAATTATAATGACCCACATATTACCCATTTTTTTGTAGTAAAACAGCTTGTGTGGCCAGTGAAAGAAAATATGACCTTTTTTTATACAGAGATATAAGCCATTATATATTTATTTTCATATTTGGACAGAAACCTGTTAAGTTATAATTGAAAAGTTACTGATTTCCATTTGACCTTTTCTGTTTCTGCTTCATCAACTTCTTTCCCCACAACTTTAGCAATCTGATATCCAACACTGTTACAGAAAAATTGTAGGCTGAGAATAGGAAGTATATTTCAGGTATAAAATATTTTGTGAGTTAAAGCATGGTGTGAGGAAACATGACCTTTTAGGGTTTAATGTAACAAAATTTAAATTTTGTGGGGCAAATGGCATAAGACCTTAAAAGGTATTTTGCTCTAGAATGTGAAGAGTTTCCAATATTATATAGGACAATTTGGGTCTTATTTCATTGGCCTAAGTATTCGAAAACCCATGAAGGGGTTCAAAGCAGGAGAAACATTCGAAAAACTGACTTCTATCACAAGGAAGATTAGTTGGAGATAGAAGAAGACCTTGGAGGCAGACAGACCATTTAGAATACTAGAATAGTCTCAAAGTAAGTAGTGAAGGTTTATGTCAGATTGCGACATTGAGAATGGACAGGAAGAAATTGGAAAAATTATAAAGAAATTGGGAAAGTAGGAGTAATTAGACTAGGATAGGAGTTGCTTTTATTCAGAAGACAACGCGGAGATGACCCCAAAGTTTCTAGGTTGAGTAATCATAAAGTTTATGAAGTGAGGGAAAGAATTCGTTATCAGGATGAGGATTAAGAGTTATAAATTAATGAGCCATGCTTCATTACTTTGGGCAGATTGAAGTGTCCTTATACATATGCATGGAGCAACCCAACTTGGAAGGTGGAAACATTAAGTCCAGACCCTATAAATAAGTGGCACACACAGATTAGGAGTCACTCAGCACGTAAGTGGTATGAAGTGCTGGGTCAGGTTATGTTCATCAAGAGCAGTGGCCGTATTTTTTTTTTTTTTAATTGAGAATACTTTTTTGTTCTCTGAAAAAGAAGGCCAGTGGCTGAATCCTGGACAAAAAAGCATGGTATAAGGAAATATAACCAAGCAAACAAATCAGTGTCCTAGGTGGTTGTTACCAACTTCTTACTCTTTTTTCTGCTCCCTGTCCACAGCCTGAGTTGATGTATAAGACCCCTGAAATTGAAGACTCTCCCTTTTCTTGAAGTTTTTGTGTATGGAAGGGATTTTTGGGTTTGGTTTGGTTTGAGGGGCTGTTGACAGTTACAGGGTAAATTACTTGAAGTTCTTGAAAGTTTAAGCTGTATCTTTTGTAGTACTTTATGGATAAAAGTAGTTTCCAGATTATTTAATTCATTACCAAATTATTTAATTCATTTCCACATTGATTTTAGATAAGCTTGAAAGATATTTAGGGAAAATGATCCATAGTGAACTCTTCTATGTACCATTTGTATAGGTTGGTAGGAATATTGCTTCTTAAGTAATTACCATCAATTTTACGATGAACCTTAGAAAAGTTAAGAGGTTCATAAGGTAGTTCATAATTAGTTCTAATATCTTGGCTGAAAGCTGTTAAAATATTTCATTCTTATCTAAATATTTCAGAAAAGATTAGATTTTTTTCATGAATAAATTGATGTCTGATACACGTATCTGTAAATTCCTGGCCATTCACATTATAAACAACAGCTATGGCAGCTTTACTGTTTAATAAAACCTTGCCCTGTGTTAAGCCCTGAGCTTGATTTTTTATTTGATGTACATTATCTTTTTTAATTTTCAAAATTATTCAGTGAGATAGAGCATGTTTTCTTTTTCTGAGGTGATGGGGATGGAATACTCAAGAGCTATTAAAAACTTTCCAAAGCCAGACCAGGGGTCCTCAAACTTTTTAAACAGGGGGACAGTTCACTGTCCCTCAGACCGTTGAAGAGCCAGACTGCGGCCCTGGGATGAGTCACCTGCTAAGCAGGACAGGCAGCAGTGGCAAAAACACCCAGCAGGCCGGATAAATGTCCTAGGCGGGCTGCATGTGCCCCGTGGGGCTGTAGTTTGAGGACACCTGCTGTAGACGTTCCCTCCCTTGTAAAAGAACTTGAGTATTATTTAATGATAGTCTAAGTAAAATTAGTGTTGCCACATTTGAGTCTTGCCTTTAAAAATAGAACATAAGGGCTTGGTGCCTGTAGCTCAGCTGCCAGGGCACCAGCCACATACACCAGAGCTGGTGGGTTCGAACCCACCCAGGCCTGCAAAATAACGACAACTACAGCCAAAAAATAGCTGGGCATTATGGCGGGTGCCTGTAGTCTCAGCTACTTGGGAAGCTGAGGCAAGAGAATCACTTAAGCCTAAGAGTTTGAGGTTGCTGTGAGCTGTGACGCCACCGTACTCAACCCAAGGTGACAGCTTGAGACTGTGTCTCAAACAAACAAACAAAAAAAAATAGAAAAGAGGCTTATAGTTTGACTCTCTGCATCTAGATCATAAGGTCTGGTGAAGATTTCAACTTGTCAGTCAGTACCCACTCTGATTCATCGTAGGGTTTTGGATTAAGGTTGTATTTGTTATTGTTCCCTCAAGCATGCTTATGTGGTTTTTCAAACCAAATGTTACTTCTTCCAAAGCATTCACAAATTATGGCCATATTAACATGAGGTATTGATCTTTTATTGTTCACATGGTTGTAGGAGTTATTTAAAGAGGCTTTTCGTCTAAATGCGTTTGAGATAGATAACTACTTGTGTTGAGAGTATAAAATGACAACTCTAGGACCATGAAACCAGCCCCCCCATCTAATGTAATATTGTAGCCCTAAAAATTTACCTTAGTTATTATAATAACAGTACTTTTATAATTTCTTCTTTTAATTATGAAACACTGTGATTGGAGGTTTTATAAGGAAAACTAATAAGAGAAGCAGCTTTTCTCCCATCATTCTGAAGCTCACAGCTCTTTGGAAAGCTTAACATTTTGCACTTTTATAGGTATAAATATAGTTGTCTTATCCCGAGAGGCAAGTGGAACCAAACTGAGTTAAACTCATATAATATGGGACCTCATTGATTCTTAACAAGATTTGTCACTTTTTAGAAGCTTTGCAATTTACAGAAGTTATGCAGAAGCTCCTGTAAAAGTGTAATTTCTCATGTGGGATGTGATTAATTATAGGCTGCATATGCTAGTGCATGACAAATGGTAAAGTTTTACATTAAGCTTTTCATTATTAGGATATTTCGTCTTATCTGAAAACTTTAATTACTTCAGTTCCATGAGATCTATTGTGCACCAGAGCTAATCAGCAGTTCTTTTCCTTTGAGCTTTTCAAAGTTTTCCTGCTGTCAGTGCTATATGTTTGGAACTGGGAAATTTTGTTCTTTGGGAGTAGATATTAATTTAATTGTCTTTCAAATGGTATCTTTAAAGAATGGGGAAAAAAATCTTAAAGTATGAACACTGTTAAAAGATAAACCATGTAGTAATGTTGAAATTTTTCGGGGCTTGAATAGTGCCAATTTAGTTTGGGGGAGAGGAAGAAGTAGGGGCACAGTACTGAATGCTTTGTACCGGTAGGCATGGGAAGATTGGGGGTTGTTAGAATGTTGTTTATTTACTAAATCCCAAATCAGCCATTTGCACTTGAATTGTTGTTAGTATATTTCTTACCTAATTTCCTGGAAATATCATTGTTCTATTCCTAATTTTTTTGGGTTATATTGTCGATCTCCATCAGTATAAGTCTTTATGTCTCAAATGGCTTCTCGAGACTGGAAAATGAACGTAAATATTTTCTTATCTGCAAATTCTTCGGTTCTTTTTGTTGTTTTTTCATCTGTTTACACTTGGTGATATGCAGACCATCTTAACCTTAACACATTAGTTGCTATTTCCTGTGCCTACCATCTTTGGAAAGATTTATGTATCCGAATTCTTTTGTTAATAGTAAGAGCTAAAACCTAAACAACATACACTATATGCTGGGTACTGTTTTTAGTTCTTTAGCTGTACTAACTTAATTCTTCTTCTTTTTTTTTTAATTTTTATTTTTTTGAGACAGAGTCCCACCTTGTTGTCCTCAGTAGAGTGCTGGCTGTGGCATCATAGCTCACAGCAACCTCAAACTCTTGGGCTGAAGCTGTTCTCTTGCCTCAGCCTCCCAGGTAGCTGGGACTACAGGCGTCCACCTCAGTCGCCCAGAGTGAGAAGATTACAGGTGTGAGCCACGGGGCCTAGCCAATTTACTTAATTCTAACAATAATCTTTGGAGATTAGTGAGTATTGGTGTTATACCCATTTTAAAGGTGCTGAAACGAGGCACTAAAATATATTAAAATAAAAACTAACTTCATATATAAAATGAACCACTGTACTTAGTGGTTTATATATGTTATTCTCAAAACTCTTGACAGCTTTGTGAAGTGAGCGTTGCCATTATTTTTACACAATGAGGTATGGATTTAGTAGATAGCAAACTTCAAGGTCACAGTAACTCCTGGTAGTATTAGAAATAAAGTTGTAAATAGGAGACTATTTTCTTTGGGAATTCGGTACTACAGTCAGCATATAGTGCAAAATTATGGTCAAAATTTCCTTTGAAATTCTTTTCAGTTGTTGATACTGACAATTTACAGATACACAGTTCTGTTAACCTATCTCAGCTGTTCTTTTCTATCTAGTATTGAAATAGATTTCAGGAGTCAGTAATATAGGCCCATGATCCAACTGCCTGTTTTTGTAAATAAAATTTTATTAGAATCCAGCCATGCACATTCACTTAGGAAATTTTTCTGGCTGCTTTATTCCAGCAAAGGGAAAGTTGAGTAGTCAAAAGATAGACTAACTGTTCTGCAAAGCCTAAAATATTTACTGTCTGGCCATTTAAGAAAAGTTTTTCAAGCCCTAGCATAAATCATTGTTTCTTTTGGCAAACTAACTAATTAATTGGCTTGCATTTGGAACCTTGTACAGAAATATTTAAGGACTGTGCTCTAAGAGGTACATAGGAACTGAGAGCAACCAAAGGCAGCACATGCTTCCTAAATCACAGTCTTTTCGTGGGTGACTCCTGTGAATTTGTAGTATGCTTATGATTGTTTTTGAAAAAGTATAAAAAGTAAAGTTTGCATTAATAATTGGAAAGTAAGTTCTTGTAAGTTATTCTGCCCTAATGCTTTCATTTTATCTCCTTGAAAAGCAATGTGTAGTAAACATACCGACTTTGCCCTCGTCATAATTTTTTAAAAAGTGAATACATTGGCTCGGCGCCTGTAGCTCAAGTGGCTAAGGCATCAGCCACATACACCAGATGTGGCAGGTTGGAATCCAGCCCGGGCCTGCCAAACAACAATGACAACTACAACCAAAAAATAGCCGGGCATTGTGGCCGTGCCTGTAGTCCCAGCTACTTGGGAGGCTGAGGCAAGAGAATCACTTAAGCCCAAGAGTTTGAAGTTGCTGTGAGCTGTGATGCCATGGCTTTCTACCCAGGGTGATAGCTTGAAGCTCTGTCTCGAAAAAGAAAAAAAATTGAATACATCTTTGATAATTTCTGAAAGGGTTTCTTATCATAACCAGAAACCAGACTCTCACTGCATTTGAATTATTTATATAAAATATATTAATTATAAATTACTATTTCATTGATACCTATTATTTCTGAAATTCACAGCCATATACCATCTTACGAGACATTAGTATCATTTTCAGCTCCAGAAGATTATATATTTAAGATGTTTGCCCTCTTCAAATTCGATTTTTTTTTTTTTTGAGACAGAACCTCAAGCTATCCCCCTGGGTAGGGTGCTGGGCATCACAGCTCACAGCAACCTCCAATTCCTGGGTTCAAGTGAGTCTCCTGCCTCAGCCTCCTAGGTAGCTGGGACCACAGGTGCCCGCCACAACACCTGGCTATTTTTTGGTTGCAGCCGTCATTGTTGTTTTTTTGGCAGTCCCGGGCTGGATTTGAACTCACCACCTTAAGTGTATGTGGCTGGCCCCTTAGCCACTTGAGCCACAGGCGCCAAGCCTTCAAATTCGATATTTATAAAAGTGTCTTAGTTTTCTGCATAGGCACACTTTATTTTATTGTGCTTCTCTCATTGTGCTTTGCAGCTATTGCATTTTTTACAGATTAAAAGTTTGTGACAACCATTTTTTTTTTTTTTTTTACGACAAAAAGTTATATATTTAGAATTAGCCAGGTGGACTTGGCTTAGATGATCCCAATTTTGTTGGCAACATCCAAAACATCATAATCAGGAGCCAGTTGAACATATGCTGCCTTCTCACCATCAGGCCTGATCAGGGTGTTGACCTTGGCCACATCAATATCATAAAGCTGCTGTACAGCCTGTTTGATCTAGTGCTTTCTAGTGCACTGTTGGCTTTGACATCCACAGTGAACACAAGTGTGTTGTTGTCTTCCATCTTCTTCATGGCAGACTCTGTGGTCAGGAGGAACTTGATGATGGCATAGTGGTCAAGCTTGTTTCTCCTGGGGGCGCTCTTCCGAGGATATTTGGGCTGCGTCCAGAGCCTCACAGTCTTTGGCCTCTGGAAGGTGGGTGATGTGCGGATCTTCTTTTTTTTGTGGCTGTGGATGCCTTTGAGCACTGCCTTCTTGGCCTTGAATACCTTTGCTTTGGCTTCGGCTTTGGGAAGGGCAGGAGCTTCCTTCTTCGCTTTCGGCTCCATCTTGTGAAAAGCACAACCGTTTTTCTAGCAGCATGTGTGCTTTGCAACTCCATGTCACATTTTGGTAATTTTGCAGGTTTTTTTAATTGTTATATCTATTATGATGATGTATTATCAATGATCTTTGATGTTACTATTTCAGGGCATCATGAACCGTGCCTGTATAGTAACATAGCAAATGTAGTAAATACTGTGTGTGCTCAGACTGCTCTACTAACTGGCTGTTTCCCAGCTCTCTTCCTCTGGTCTTCCCATTCCCTGGGACACCATAATATTGAATTAGTAACCCTAGAGTGGCTTCTAAGTGTTCAAGTGAAAGGGGGAGTCTCACATGTCCCTCATTTTAAATCAAATCCTAGAAATGATCAAGATTAGCATGTCAAAAGTCAAGAGGGTCCAAAAGCCAAGCCTTTTGTGCCAAACAGCCAGATTGTGAATGCAATTGTAAAGGAAAAATTCTTAAAGGAAATTAAAAGTGCTATTCCAGTGAACTCATGAATGATAGGAAAGTAAACCAGCCTTGTTTGCTGAGTTGGAGGAAGTTTGAGTGGTCTGGATAGTAACTCATACCAGCCACAACATTCCCTTAAGCCAAAGCGTAATTAAGAGCAGGGCCCTAACTCTCTTCTATTTGTGCTGGCTGAAAGAGGTAAAGGAAGCTACAGAAGAAAAATTCAAAGCTAGCAGAGTCTGGTTCATGAAGTTTAAGGAAAGAAGGCATATCCAGAGCATCTGAAAGGTACGATGTGAAGCTGCAAATGCTAATATAGAAGCTGTCGCAAATTATCCAGATCTCACTAAGATAATTGGTAGAGAGAATAATGATTGTTTGCATTTTTATCAATAAAATAATTTTTTATTTTTACGGTTCTCCAAGGTTACTTTAAAAATGAAGGAGCCCTAATATTTAATATTCTTCTTCAGATTTTACAGCATTTATTATCATTAGCAGAGATTGACTGATTCACTAATGAATTTATGATGACCTATAAACATCATCCTGAAGTGAAATACCAGACATGGTTTCAGATCACAACTCTCCTGTGTGCTATAGAATGCTGGAGAACTTTGTTAAACATTCTGTGGCCTAGTTGTAATTGTGAAATGGAACCTACCTCATAGGTTGTTAAGACAATAAGGAAATAAATTAAAAGTGCCTTTCAGTTATTTAGTTTCTAGAAAACTCACCTTTAAAAACTCTGTTTGGTCACTCTTCTTACTTAATAAGTGGAATGTTTAGATTTCTAGCTTTCTCTGGCCCCCTGCGAGTACTTTCATAGCACCCCAGTTCTTTAAATATTATTCACCATATAGAAAGCCTCACTTAGGTTCTTGGAAACTGTGAGTTTTAGCAAAATGACGTACCAGGAAACCAGTTTTACCATAGGTTAATTGAGGTAAAATTTCTATGGCATATCACTGGTCATAAATAGATCACCAAGTTTCTAAATAAAGACCTAAACTACTTTTAATATTGAATATTGAAATAAATGTGAGCTTTATAAATACATTTAGCAATTTATTTATGAAATAAATGTGAGCTATATATATGTTTAGCAAAGGTTGATAAAAATTCCAGTTTTTGATGAATCAGTGAGTGATGGAGATTATTGTGGTGATGGGTTAAATCAAGGAATAAATGTTTGCAAAGTGAACTTTGTAAAGAACACTTCCTACCACTACATAGTTAAAAAACAACAATAAATATGGTGAGTTTGCTGAGCACTTTCATACTACATGATTGTCATATACTTTTTATTTTGTAATAATTTATATTCATTTATTTGTTTTCCAACCTGGTTATTCCAGTTCAGGGTTGCAGTTGTTTAGCTCCAATCCTAGCAGCTCAGGGCACAATCAAGAATCAACCTTAGACAGGACATCACTCCATTGCAGGGTACATATCCCCTCACCCCCCACAGGGACAATTCAGACATGCTAATTAATTAAATTAATGTGCACATTTTGGGAATGTGGGAAGAAACTGGTTTATTTGGAGAAAACCCACACAGACATATGGAGAATTTGCAAACTCCACCCTGTTGCCCTCTCCAGAAATCATTTTTTTTCTTTCTCATCAACTTTATCATGAAATGACATTGAATGAAATAGTGTTCTCCTATGACCTGTTGTCAGCTCTGTGATCTGTTGCTTCAGATGGCAATTTAAAAGGATTTCATATACTTATAATTAAGGACTAATGACTGGAAATGTATTGTTTTACTGCCCAGGTAACTTTTCCTTTGAACAGAATGATGTTTTACCTTGGGAATCCACAGAGAGATTGTATTTCATTGTATTTAGTAATTTCACGAATCTATCTATGTATTTTATTTTATGCATTAAAAAGAATTAGCCTAGAAAGGTGTGCACAGGCTTTACTTGACTTCCATAGGGGTTCATAGCATTATCAAGGTTAACAACCCATGATGGAAAAATTCTCACTTAATGGAATATGATAAATCAGTGTTTGGGTGATAAGAAAATTCATCTATTTCACATAACTCTAAATACTCATTCCTCTCTGTGGCTTACTTTGTCAACAGGTAAGGCAAATCTAGCCAACTTCAAAAAATAAAACAATACTAATGTTAGTTTCAACTTCTGGGCTTCTCCATTCATCAACTTTGTAAAGAAAGAATTGGCCACTATTATTCTAATACACAGAGTTCCGTATGGTATACCCAGAGATGGTGTATAGTGCGAAAGAATATAGGTATTGAAATCACAATCACTTAATGTTTCCAAGTTGCTGATTCTTCATTTATGATGTGAAAATAATATGTACATTATTGGGTTGTGGGAGGATTAAAAGATACAAAATAGGTACAGTTTATAGGAGACAGTATCGCCTACATTTGTCAGTACTTACGTGGATGTTAGTTTCTTTACTTATACTGAAACCCCAAAGTGAACTGGAATTTAGAGTCGGTGGTAGGGGGATGGTGATGATAGTGGTATGGGAATTAAGGATTTGGTCATTCACTTTTCTTTCTAGAATTGGGTTGGGTGGTTTTTGTCAAGTGGGAAAATTTTCTGTAAGAGAATTGTATGAGAAGAGTAGGTTATTGAATGTAGTTGCAGAAATAGTATGAGAAAGCACAGATTGAGGAGTAGGAAAATTAAATTTAGAGTCTAGGCTTTGTGGAGAGAAGTAATAAAGGAAAGTGTACTTGTCACTGAACTCACACTTTTCCTTAAGTTATCTGTTTTCAGAGCAGTGGAATTTTTCATCAGAGATAAATATGAAAAGAAGAAATACTATGATAAAAATGCTATAGCTATTACAAATGTAAGTAAAATATTTATACTCATCAATTGATTTTTTTTGAAATAGATCTTAAACTTTTAACTTGGAATTTATTAAATTTATTGAATTATTTATGTATTTTTATAAAATATACTAGGCATATGTTTAAATATTTGCATATCAGAAATTTTTATTTTTTAATTTATTTTTTAACATGGTAATTTATGCAGTTATTTAAATCCATTGTTTAAAAATGTTTAAAAGTCACTGGAAATTTTATATAACGTTGATTCTTGCAAATTTTACATAATGTTGATTCTTGCAAAACTTTTCAGAAAGGAGCATATTCTAAATAAAAGGCTAATAACAACTTACATAGCATTTAATTAAGTTAATTTTATGAAATTTGCAGAAAGAAAAAGCTACCAACTGAAAAAGGTGAGAGAAAATTATTTCACTAGATTCTGGAAATGTATGAGAAATTATAAAAGGCAAATCTATCTTTTCTGAAGGCTTTCTTGGGTCGGTGTGTTAAGACATGAAATAAGCAGCCTAAGAGTATACTTAATTGGTTTTAGCAAACATTGTGGTACCGCTAATGGTTGAGATGTTACTGTAGAGATCAAATTCAGTCATGAGCCACATAACATTTCAGTCAAAGATGGATGGCACATATTTTGGAAATGGTGACTGTATAAAATTATCATCTGGTATTTTACTATAGCCCTTTTGTATTAGATACATATATTTAGATACACAGATACTTGCCATTGTGTTACAGTTGCCTAGACTTTTTAGTTTTTTTCCTGATTAACTTTTCTATCCTTGTTAATTAAAGTCTAAGGCCAATTGCCTTTGTTATTGAAATCATTTTCTGACCTTTGATTCCTAGATTAATAAGCTAGCTAAAAACCGGTTAATCTTGTGGTAAAGTTATCTGTCAAAAAATTAAAGATAATAGTTTTGTCTCTTTTCCCATACAAACTGGGTTTTTCTTTTTGGCTCATATGGAGAAGCAATATACTAAAAAAAAAAAAAAAAAAGGCAATCAAATCCTAACAAAGTAAGGATATTTTAATGCATTATCTTTTACAATGAGAAAATCTTGTTAAAAAGTTGAAGTACCTTCAGTGTATATGGTAGAGCAAAGATATTACTGTGTATAGAGATGGAGCTGTATTTCCAGTGGACATGAAAGAGGAAATCTGTGGAAAGATTGACTAAAAATTGATAATGTTGAGAGTATTTGTAATGTATATAATATTAAGGTTAATGTAAGCAGTGGGGGGAGAACTAACTTTATAAAGTATAAATAATGTATTTTCATATGAAACGTTAAGTCATTTTAGTATATTTTATAAAACATACTGCTTTATGTTAAACATTTTTAAAAGTTCTAATATTACATTTGTATTTATAGCGCTTTTTTTCTTGACAACAATTTGGAAATTGTTTTTATGTAATAATTTGTAAGAAAGCAGTTTAAGCCTGGCATAGTGGCTTGCACCTGTAATCCCAGCTACTCAGGAGGCTGAGGTGGGAGGATTGTATGAGGCCAGGAGTTTGAGAACAGCCTGCACAGCATTGTGAGACCGTATCTCTAATTTTTTTTTCTTAAGTTAGCTGGATGTGGTGGTGTGTGCCTGTAGTCCCAGCTACTTGGGAGTCTGAGGTGGGAGGATTGGTTGAGCCCAGGAGTTGGAGGCTGCAGTGAGCTGTCATCATGCTATTGCATTTCAACCTGGTGACAAAGCAAGAAGCTTCATAGCTTGAAGAAAAAAAAAGAAAAAGAAACCAGTTTTATTTCTGGGTGATAGCATGATAATGGTATGCTTAATTGTGAGAACTTCGTATCTTGAAGAAAAGAAAAAGAAACCAGTTTTATTTCTGGGTGATAGCATGATAATGGTATGCTTAATTGTCAGAACTTCATCATTCATAGTAGATATGTGGTAGAGTAAAATATTTAGAGTTTGTTATCATGATGTCTATCACTTATTTTCCAGTAGTTCAGTGAAGTCTAGCTACATTGTGTATGTCTCTTGTCTGTAAAGAGAGAGAACAAACACAGCATGATGTTAACATTTTATGAATATTAGTGATGTTTATAGAGGAGCTCATCGTATAATTTTTTTCATTTTTTTCGGTCAGCTTGAAAGTACAGATTTCAAGGTAAAAGATTGTGTACTCTTGAGTTATATTACTAATGGAATGAAAATTGAGAAAAATTCACAAAATCACATTCTACCCAAGTGAAAATGCATTCTGTCTATTTCTTTATTAACAGAATAATGTTTATATTACAACAAGTTTATAAAGTATTTCTTCCTCTTTCATGGTGATCAATGTGCAAGTAACTAATGTTGTTATAACTGAGAACTACATTACATATTTCTATCCATTGTTTTGTCTTCGGTAATAGATTGAACATTCATTCAAATAATAATGATTTTTAGTCACTTAGTGCTCACTGTCTCCTAGAATATTAAAACAGAGGATATGACACTTGCTTTCAGAAACAGTTATAGTAGAGATACAAGAACAGATTTAAAAAATAAAACTGAATGTGAGATAAAACATAAGTACTTTACATCTGAGATATTTAAAGAGTATTAGGGTACCTAGAGAGTTTCTAAGGAAAACATTTATTATTTCTTTGTGTTGTGAACATTCAATATTTTCTAATTAAAAAGATACACTAAATTATTGTTAACAATATTCCTTCTGCGGTGCTACATAATGCTAGAACTTACTCCTCCCATTTACCTGTAACTTTGTATTCATTAACAAACCTTCCCCTACCTACCCCTCACTTACTCTTCACAGCCTCTACTGACCACAAATCTACTCTCTACTTCTGTGAGCCCAGTTTTTTTTAGCTGTCACATATGAGTGAAAACATGGTGTTTATATGTCTATGCTTGGCCTGTTTCACTTGAGATAATGTCCTCTAGGGTTATCTGTGTTGGTGTGAATGACAGGATGTAATTCTTTTTATGACTGAGTAGTATTCTCGTATTGTATACCACATTTTTTTTTTATTATTTTTTGAAGCAGGCTCTTGCTATATTTGCCAAGGCTGGTGTCAGACTCTGGCTTCAAGAGAGCCTCCTGCCTCAGCCTCCCAAGTAGCTGGGATTACAGATGTGAGCTCCAGGGCCCAGCTCTACATTTTCTTTATCTATTCGTCTGTTGATGGACAATTGGGTTGTTTGTATATCTTAGTTACAGTGACTAGGGCATGGTAAACTTAGGGGGGTGCTTCCCTACATCTCTTACATATATGGATTTTGATTCTTTTGAATAAATACCTAGTAGTGGGATCGTTGGATTATATGGTAATTCTTTGTTTATTTTTTTGAGAAGCCTCCACATTGTTTCCCATAAAGGCTGCACTTTCCCACTGTGTATAAGTAAGTGTTTCCTTTTCTTTACATCCTCGCCAGCATTTGTTATCTTTTGTCTTTTTATAGTAGCCATTCTAACTGGGGTAAGATGATATGGCATTGTGGTTTTGATTTGCATTTCTCTGATTATTGATGTTGAGAATTTTTCATATACTTGCCATTTGTGTGTCTTTTTAAAAATTGTCTTTTTGCTCATTTTTAATCATTTTTTTTTTTTTTGCTTATTTTTAATCATGATTTTTTTTTCTTTTTAGTTATTTGTATTATTTGTGTATTCTGGGTGTTTGTTCCTTACTGGATGATTAGTTTGAAATATTTCCCATTCTACAGCTTGTGTCTTCACCCTGTTGTCTTTTGCTGTGTACAAGCTTTTAAGTTAGGTATCATTTTATTTGTCTATTTTTGTTTCTCTCACCTGTGTTTTTGAAGTCTTGCTCGTAAAATCAATGTCCTGAAGTATTTTTCCTATGTTTTCTTCTAGTAATTCTATAGTTTGAGGTTTTTCATTTAAGTCTTTAATCTATTTTGAGTTAATTTTTAATACATGATAAGAGATGAGGGGCTAGTTTTATTCTTCTGCATGTGGATATCTAGTTTTCCTAGCACCATTTATTGAAGAGGATATTTTTTCTTCAGTGTGTGTTTTTCTTGGTGCCTTCACTGAAAATCAATTTGGTATAAATACCTGGATTTATTTCTGCATTCTCTCTTTTGTTCTGTGTGTCTATTTTTATTCTATTATCATGCTGTTTTGGTTAGTACAGTTTTGTAGCTTATAGTAGAATGCTTATAAGTTGACCACCCAAGGGACTGTAACAAACTGGTCATCCTAAGGAACTAGGCCTTCTGCACTGATACATACGTGTGGTGCATGTCTGGTCTATGAAAATTAGGTCAACTTATGGAGGTGCAGTGTAGGGAGATGGTCAACTATGGAGATTCTACTGTGTTTTGAAGTCAGGTAGAGTGGTATCTTCGATTTTATTCTTTTTGCTCAGTATTTCTTAGTTTTAGGGCGTCTTTTGTAGTTGCATATACATTTTAAAATTGCTTTTTCTTCGTTTGTGAAGAATGCCGTTGATATTTTGATAGGAACTGCATTGAATCAGCAGGTCTCTTTGCGTAGTATTGTCATTTTAACAATGTTAGTTCTTATAATTTATGAAATAAGATGCCTTTTCATTTTTCGTGTTTCCTCTTTAATTTCTTTTATCAATCTTTCTATTTTTTTTCCTCATAGAAGTCTTTCACTTCTTGGTTAAATTTAAGTATTTTTTTTGTGTGTGGCTGTTGTAAATGGGATTGTTTTCTTGATTTCTTTTTTGACGACTTTGTTGGTGTATGGAAATGCTACTGATTTTGTATGTTGATTTTTGTATCTCTCAATTTCACTGAATTTGTATATTAGTTTTAAGAACTTCTTACTGAGGTCTTTAGGTTTTTCTGTATATGAGATCGTGCCATCTACTGAGAGGGACAATTTGACTTTTTTCAAATTTGGATGCCCTTTATTTCTTTCTCTTGCTTGATTGCTCTCGCTAGGACTGCTAGCACCATGTTAAATAAGAGTGGTGAACGGGAGTATCCTTGTCTTGTTTCAGTTTTTAGAGGAAAGGCTTTCAGCTTCTCCCCATTCAATCTGATGTTAGCTGTGGGTTTATTATGTAGGGCCTTTATTATGTGGAGATATATGTTCCTTCTCTGCAATTTGTTGAGAGTTTTTATTATGAAGAAATAGTGAATTTTTATCAAATCCTTTATTTGTCCTTCATTCTGTTCATCTTGTCATGCAGCAAACAAACATTATTGCATATATACTATCTGTGGAAGACACTGAGACTGAAATGATATGTGTTTTCCAAAAGCAGTTTACTCTCAAAGGTTTCTAACATAGGATTTTCATGTACAGTGAGCTGTATTGTGAAGCTGAATATGGTGGCTGTATTAGAAAGATAAAAGTGTGATGGGAACATAGAATTTGAGTACCAGTACTTAATTTCCACTAGAAGAATTCTTAAAAGGAGGTATATTTGAGATCATCTTAAGAAAGATTTCATTAAAGAGGAAATGGACTGATAGGCAAGAAGGAAATGTGATAATGCAGAAAAAACATTTCAGGCCGAGGGACATTTTCTCCCATCTCTGTCAAAGTGAGATGAGGAGGAAGGAGAATTTGAACATAGTATTTGCTGTTTGGGGTTTGCTTAAGTAATCCATGAGGCTGTTCTGTCTAGTGAGTGTGAAAAAGGGCTCTCAGGGGTGAATAGACATGGAGAGAATAAATACATGAGGAGGTAGGTCCTTTTTTTTTTTTTTTTTTTTGAGACAGAGTCTCAAGCTGTTGCCCTGGGTAGAGTTCCATGGCATCACAGCTCACAGCAACCTCACACTCTTGGGCTTAAGCAATTCTCTTGCCTCAGCATCCCAAGTAGCTGGGATTACAGGCAACTGCCACAACGCCTGGCTATTTTTTTGTTGCAGTTGTCATTGTTGTTTAGCTGGCCCCAGCCAGATTCAAACCCACCAGCCTCAGTGTACATGGCTGGTGCCCTAGCCACTGAGCTATGGCCGCCACCAGAGGAAGTAAGTCTTGAAAGGCAAATAAGAGTATTGGAGGATAGAGGACTTAAAGGTCAGCCTTCTCAGGATTTTGTACTTTTTTGAATATGGAAATGGTCATTGTATAATTTTATTAGCTTTTTATCATTACTAAAAATTTAGTGGTTTAAAACAAAGATTTATTATCATATGGTTTGTGTAGGTGAAGAGTTTGGTCATGGGTTAGTTGGGTTTTCTGCTCAGAACCTTACTGGGCCAAAATCAAAGACTGAGCAAGAGCTGCAGTTTCATCTGAGGCTGAAGGTCTTCTCTCAAGCTTACAGTTGTCAGAATTCTTCCTCGTGGCTGTGTGACTACGGGCCTGTGCCCTTGCTCGTCTTAAGTGGGACCTATTCTCAGTTCCTAGGGGCTACCCTCGAGTCTTTGCCAGATAACCTCATCCTCTCACAACATGGCCATTTATTTCATTGAGGCCACTAGGAAAATTTCTCTCACACTTCAAATCTGTTATTTGAGAAAGGATCCAGCCTCTTTTAAGGGCCAACCTGATCAGGCCAGGCCTATCTAGGATAATCTCCCTTTTGATTAATTCATCAGCTGATTAGGATCTTAATTCTGCACAATTGTTTCACCTTTGTTATATAACAACCTACTTAAGGGAGCAAAATCCATCATATTCACAGTCCTACCCACAGTCAAGGGGAGGGCATTTTGTATACATCAGGGGTAGAAATTTTGGTAGCTATCAGAATTCTGCCTACCATACTAACATAGTATGAGCCTGTTGTCCCTTATTCTTCCTTAATTCAGTGAGTGATAGGGAGAATTAAAAATACTTTGCTTGCAGAAATCTGTCTTGTCTGCCCTCTTCTCCACCCTCTCCAGTGAATTACAACTGGAAGCGCAGTGATAAAAGTGGGGTGCTAGGAGTTCTAGCAGGTTTTCAGTAGAGGACACTGAACTGCCACATTATTTGTTCTTTTCCTCCAGCGACTTTTCTCTCCTCTCCCTCTTTCTCTATCTTCTTCTCTGACCCCATCTCTCTCTCCCTGTCTCTCTCTGGCTAGTGATCAAAAGAGCATAGCTTCTGGTTGGGTTTTCTTTATGATCATAATATGTACATTTTATAATATTGCTGTAAGAATTAAATAAAGATAAGACTTGTGTTCTTGGTAGGAATGTAATACTTAATTGCTCAAAATGTAAGCTGTTGTGATAATTGCATTAGTGAAGAGGAAGGAGAATGATGGTGGCAAATGATTGTAAGTAGGTAGATAATTAAGAAAAATGAGTAACTGAAGTGTAAGACTTTAGATCACTAGAAAAATTTTGGTTTGAGTTTTATTTCATTAATCCTTCCATATTTTAGTTAGCTCTTTAATCATGAGCTGCAAGATTACTTGGTGTGGCAATTAGAAGACTTAACATTTAAAAGTTTTTTTTTTTAAGAATTCTGCTATTCCGTATTTTTTACTGACTTAGCCAAAGCTTTATTAATTATTATTATTATTATTCTTTTGTATTAAATCTTAACTTTGTACATTGATGCATTTACGGAGTTCAGTGTACTGCTTTGATATACAATGTGAAGTGCTCATATTGAACTAAGTAACACATCCATCACAATTATACTCATTTCTTAATAGTTTTGAAATTTAATATATTAAGATGCAGGCTTATTCTATATAATTGGTAGTTATTGTTTGGTTAAGTCTTTTAACGCTCCTAATGATGAGTTTAAATGATGATGTCTTTTGTGTGATTTACACACAAAATGTGTAATGTAAATATATGTGTTTTCAGCTTTTGTATCTAATATGTACTATTAACATCTGGCTTCAAAATGGAACTCTAAATATGAAAACAAATGTAGACAACGTATGGGATTTCAGAAAAGTATGTTAGTGAGCCAGTGAACTTTCAGAGGGTGATGAAAGCTGCTGAGATTGAACTTCCTTTTGGTTCTCCCTTTGAGATCCTTCCTTCCTTCTCTTTTCTTTTATAGTAATATTAAAACATTTATTGAGACTTCTTGAATGTCAGATACTAAAGACAGTGAAAAGAATAGAACCAGTGTCTGCCTCAGAGAACTTTAATTGAACAAAGAGTACTGATGAGTAATCAGTATGAGACAGCAAGGAGCTACTTATCCCAGTTTGAAGGTTTCAAGGAATAATTTGAATACTTCCTGGAAGAGTCACTGTCAACTCAAAATTAAAGGATTGGTAGGAACTAAGAAGAGAAGTGTAGGTTTTTGAAGCAAAAGGAATAACGAGAGCAAAGGCCTCTAGAGTCAGGAGAAGCAGAGGAGAGCTGAAACTAGGAGGAGTTGTGTGTGGTTGGCCAATCTAGTGTAGCCATGGTAGGGAAGGATAGGGAGGTAAGATAGATGAATGACACTTGGGACCCAATTAAGAAGTTCGAACTCTGCCCTTTTATAATGTATATAAACTATTTAAGGCTTCTAAGTAGGTCTGTGTGATGATCAGATGTGATTTTGAAATGACACAGTATAGAGAATGGATTTGAAGAAGAATAAGGTTAGGGGGAAGGAGACTGGTTAGGAAGATTAATCCAGAAGATGGGATATTAGTGATTTCCTATGTGAGTGGTTAGTGGAAATGGTGAGAAGGAGATGGTTTGCAGAGATTTAGAAAGAAGACTCAAGATTGCCTAGTTTTTCTGCCTCCATATTTTCTTTATTTTCTTCCTTTTTCTGCCCATTTTTTCTTTTCTCATCTTCTAGTCTATGTTTTGTAGTGTCTCTTTGCTTCTAAATGTCAATACGTTAACCTCAATTTATTTCTTGCTCACATCATATATCTAAGCCTACTCATTGAGCTAAAAAAATCAACTTCATTGAGATAAAATTTATGTACAATAAAAAGCAGACATTTTAAGGTACAATTCAATGAATTTTGACAAACCATCGCCACCAAAATCAAGATATGGAACTTTTCCATCAATCCAAATGATTCCTCTGTGCTCCTTGCAAATGAGCTCAACTATGGCCCAGAGAACTACTGATTTATCACTATAGATTGTATTTTCTTTTCTAGAATTTCATACAAATTGTTTTATACACTGTACTCTTTTGGGTCTGACTTCTTTTTGTCAGCTTGTATCTGAAATTCATCTCTTTTTTTGTACTTAGTTCATTCCTTTTTTATTGACAAGTAATATTTCATTATTGAGTCTGACACAGTTGGTTTATTCCTTCACCTGTTGAGATGCCCATTGACTTCAGTTGTCTTTCATGCTAACAAGTTTCTATTTTCTTTCCCAGTTAGAACATAGTATTAAAGCTTGTTCTTTTCTTTTCTTTGCATTGTAGAGTTTGTTAAATTACTGATGTTTATTGAATAGAATTTTATAATTCTTTAGAATTAAAAAAAAGGCCAAATCAGTTCATCATTTTTAAATGAATAAGCATGTTTGTAATAAATTATCTTCCTAGTTTCTAAGGGTTAGTAATTCTTGACATATTAAATGTCCCTATTCTTCTTTTATATTTGTATGTCCTGCTTTTCATGAATTTAGGCAAAGAGATCTTTGTGATACAAGTCATCACCTTCTTAAGTGATGTTACAGCTTTTCTTGTTTTTCTATGTAAAGTGGTAATTAAAGATCTTTGACAAGTAAATATTCAGTAGGACAAGTCAGCCATAAGGTATGCTGTATAACATAGTTTTAACTTTTATAATGGAAGGTCTACATTTCCTTGTATTGTTTATGTTCTTCTATTGTAATTTGCATTAGTAGTCATTAAATGACTAGTTTATACAATTAAAACAGAACAGTGTGGAAGGAGAGAAACTCTAACTTTATAGTCTTGAGTTGTAATTCAAGAATTACTGCCATAACTGACTTAACAAGTGGATTGTAGGAGGTCTTGTCATCTTGCAGTGTTATTTTGACATTACATAATGACCTGTCTGTAATGGCACCTTTTAGTTTAAAAAATCCCTCATAGGCTCTATTGATATGATAGGGCAATATAAAGATGTCAGTTTTATAGCTCCGGAGATGTAGTATGCATTCTGTAAACGTGTTTCAGTTCTATTTTTGCAGTAAGAGAGCGGGAAGATAATGCTTCCATTAAAGCGATCAACTACTCATGTAGAAATTGGGTAGGAAGATGTGTGAAAAAGCCTTTAAATGAAACCAATTTTCATGTATCAGTTTCCTCTGCTGCATATATAACTGTCTCATAATGCTTTGGGGTAATTCAGCAAGTACTGCACTAGAAATGGTTTTGCCTGCTCATAGTAAAGAAGGAAGTATATAAATTGCTTTGTAATAAGTCTGCTGCTCAGCTGTTACATTACATTAGTCCACTCTTTTTTTCTCCCAGCTTTTTTTTCCTTAAACAGTTGATTAAAATTTTAATTAACTTTTACTATAGCATCTCTTTTTTTTCATTCTGAAAAGAAGTAAAACAAAAACTCATTTTTGCTCTCCTGCTACTTGGGACAATGCATCTTTTTGCTTCAGAACATTAGTATTATCAATAATAACATTTACTAAAAGTGATACGAGAATACGAGAAGCTTAATTATTTCTCAAATACTTATGCTATGATCTTATTTGAGCACATTAAAAATTTTATACTTAGGCTGGGTGCAGTGGCTTGTGCCTATAATCCTAGCGTTCTGGCATGAGGTGGTAGAAGCACTTGTGCTCGTGAGTTTGAGACCAGCCTAAGCAAGAGCGAGACACTGTCTCTACTAAAAATAGAAAAATTAGCTGAGCATCATGGCAGGAGCCTGTCCCAGCTACTTGGGCGGTGGAATTCAGGAGAATTGCCTGAACCCAGGAATTTGAGGTTGCTGTGAGCTAGGCTGACAGCATGGCACTCTAGCCTGGGCAACTAGTGAGACTCTGTCTCTAATAAATAAATAAACAAACAAAACTTTGTATCCTAGTAAAATAAGTTTTAAGTCACACATTCTATACTAAATCTTTTTAGAAATTTAAAATGGAAATTTTAGAAAAGCAATACTTCCTCTTGACGCAGTATTTTTCTTTGTTAACATATTTTTATGTGCTTCTGTATCTCACAAATGTACAAGTTGTTTTTTTTTTTTCCTTTCCTATGCCTGTCAATTCTGATTGCTTTCTTTTGTTTTTTTCTCCTGACATTTCATCTGCACTCCACAGATTTCCTCCTCTGATGCTCCTCTTCAGCCTTTGGTATCCTCTCCTTCTCTTCAAGCTGGTGTTGAGAAAAACAAATTGGAGGTATGATAACGTTTTAGGTAGCTGCATTATATGGTGCTTTGGTAAAAGAACTTCGTTTTGCAGTATTCCATAATTTGAGAGCCCAATAATACTTTGAATGACCCACAGTATCAAATATGTTTAATACAATAATTTCTAGAATATTTTCTGATACCACAAGGTATGAATAAAGGGCTTTAATCTATATTTAACTTCAGAATGACTGATTTATTTGTGCCACAGATATATCTCAAAGGTTAAGGAGCAATTAGTCTTTTATTATGTTCATTAATATCTTATAAGAACATTTTTTACAGTTTGTTATTGAATTCTCTGATCTGTTAGGAAAGCCTATGATTAAAAATTGCTTCTTTCTGTGTTTGTGTTGTTATAAGCACTTTAGGTTAATATCAAGTTTCTCTTTCAGGCAGTGGCAACCATCATATAGATAAAATGTTGTAGTATGTGATCATGAGTCTATAATCGTCAGTGGTAATTGTTAGAATGCATTTTAGGTCAGGGTGGTTTAGGGTATATGATGCTACTACTTTGCAGTTTTAAAATATCATCTTTACAAATATTTGAGAGTTTTAATTTTCACTATTTTCTTTTGCTACATTGACCTCAACGACTTAACATGAAGCATTCTTTGAACTATCATTTTTCCCCTGTCTGATCCTTGATACATAGTGTAGTAGACATGAGAGATACAGACATAAATAAGATACAGTACCTTTTTCAAGGAGAAGAATCTAATGGAAAAAGACAGATAACTGTACTGTCGTGTCTAAGACAATATGATATGTGCTGTGACTGAGGTACACACACTGTGCTGCTGTTAATACAGGAGACATACTTTGGATGCATCTTATACTTGGAATAAGCTTTAGACAGAAGAATTAGGAGGCATTCCAAGAATAGAGAGCAACTTGTGAAAAAAACATACAGGAAAAATGTAGTGTTTGAAGAGTTGCAAGTAGAATGGTGTAGCTGCGATATGAGCAGGATGGGTGTGAGGGAGAGAAGCCTTCTTGGGAGCCCACTGAAGGAGTTTGCTTTTCATTCTGAAGGCCTATGCACTTCACTGATGAGTTTTAAGAGGAAGACAGTTGACAGGATCAAACTTTCATGTTCTAACACTGCTCTACTGGTTCCATGGGAAGTGTGAATTTTTTGGTGTTGGATAAGGAAAAGGCTTGAGAACTTGTTATAACTATAGTCCAAGGAGAAAATGATGGGGCTATGTACCAGAATGGGGACAGAGAAAATGAAAAAGAAAGTGTAGTTCTAAGAGACATTAAGAAGGTAGAATCCATGGAATGAATAAATGAATGAAAGAATTTATTAGAGAGTGGGGTCCTGTTCTGTCACCCAGGCTGGAGGCCATTGACCTGATCATTGCTCACTGCAGCTTTTAACTTCTGGACTTAAGTGAGATCTTCCTACATCAGCCTCCCACATAGTTGGGTTTATAGGCAAGCACCACCATTCCAAGCTACTTTTGTATTTATTTCTTTTTTTAGAGATAGGTTCCTCTATATTACCTAGGCTGGTCTCAAATTCCTGGCCTCAAGTGATCCTTCCACCTTGGCCTCGCAAAGCATTGGGATTATAGGCACGAGCTGTCACACTGACCTTTGGGATTTAGTAATTGATGAATTGTGGAGGTGCTTTGGCAAACCTTGTGACTCCTAGTTACTGGCTTGACCACTCACCAGATGATGGTACCATTTAATGAGATAGGCATAAAAGCAGAAAGAAGGAATGAGTTTGAGGAGAGAAAGGGAAAGGAGACAAAAGTTGGACATGTTGAGTATGAGGCAACTGTGGAACATCCAGATATCTATTAAATAGTAGGTGGTTGGATATACAGGTCTACAGCCCAGAGGAAAGAAGGGAAGAGGGATGCAGAAGAGACAAAGAGTGCACACGCTCAAGAGATTAAGTAACAGAAAGAGTGCCGTGATAGTAGAAAGGTGGGCGTAGTTGGATTTAAGAGCTTCATCCAGTGTTGTTGATGGCTTAGGTCAGGCAGTCAGCTGGCCAGCTCAGAAAAGACGCTTTCTAGGAATGTGGGTGTTTTCATGAGAAAGTGGAAGGATGCCCAAAAGCAGGTTTGGGATGTGAAGGTGATCTGGCTGCGACATCTGTCACCCCCCATTGATTGCCAGGGTTGATTCGGCTGATCTGGCTGGCTAGGCAGGTGTCCCCTTCCTCCCTCACTGCTCCATGTGCATCCCTCCCAAAGTTGCATGCTGGGTCAAAGAGAACGACCTTCCCTGATAGAGGAGGACCGTTCTCCGGTCAAGGGTATACGAGTAACTGCATTCCCCCTGCGAGAACCTCCAAACAAGCTTTCAAGGTCCAAAAAACAGGTTTAACCTTTTCAAAATTTGCCCTGAAGACATTTCTCAGAAATATCTGGGATTACACGTTTATGTTACGTGGTTACTACATCCAAGTATTAGAAAGCAGTGGTCTAATTCCGTGGTCTCTAAAGGCTATTGTCTATAGCCCAGGCAGTTGATTTAGAATATCTATTCATGTGGGTTTTTTTTCTTATCCTTTTAATTTGTCTGTTCTTATATGGATATTACAATGTTCTATATGCATTATAAGTAAATATATGCATTTGATGGCATATATATGCTCACAACCTTCTGATATAGGAATACATAATGAAGAATTTTGGAGACTGTATCTTTACTTAAGTAACTCAAGTACAGTTCAGTTATAAGGAACCCAATATGTACTTCTCTCTATCTTATCAGACTTGAATATTTTTAACTGTTTTTTTTTTTTTTGCATCCGAGGAAGAGGCCTGCCATTTCACTCTATCATTTGTATGTATGACCTGCAAGTTTCAGGAATCACTATTTCACAGTCCCAAGGACTGCTGTGTTTTGTTCTAGCTGAGAAAATAACCTTGATCTTTTAGCAGCTTTTGATTCTGTAGATGGCAGTCATCTGCAGGTCAGAGGGCATGATGAGTTTAGAGCCCATGCTGCTCATGTTACTTCAAAGCATGTGTCATAATGCCACTGTCAGAAGCAGAGTAGATGACAACCAAATTCCAGTGTTAAAGAGCATCAGATCATGCTGTCCCTCTATTAATTGTAGCTAACTAATTTGATTTATTTTTGTTCGTTTCCTGTGTACCTGCAACGGTCATAGTGATTAGGAAGTCCAAGTTCTTCCCCACTCATGACAGTGGCTTCTTTGAGAAAAGCTGTTTCCGTCTGTGCTGGCTACTGACAAAGTACTATAAATCGAGTAGCTTATAAATAATAAAAATTTATTTCTCACAGTCTTTTGGAGGTTGGAAAGGCCAAAATGAAGGCTCCAGCAGATTCCATGTCTTGTGAGGGCTCACCTCCTCTTCATAAAATGGCATGTCCTCTTTGTGTCTTCACACCGTGGGGCTGGGCAACTGATGCCCGCCTCTTTTATAATTTTGCTAACCCCATTCATTAGGGCTTCAACCTCATGACCAATCCCTTCCCAGAGTTCCTCCCTCTTAACTATCACATTGAGGGTTAGGTTCTCTAAAGTTTGGATCCCGTCAAAAAGCTGCCCTTAAAGACCTAGAAGACCACATGCGGCATTAAGGCCCCAGCTTCCCCACCCTTGATTCAGGCCATAACAATAACTAGCAGTTCTGAGAGGTTAGAGAGAAACTTATCCTCAACATACTAGTGAGGATGTTCTGTCACATTACTTTTCTTCCCAAACTTTACTAATAACAAATAACAAAAACAGCCTTTATAATATATAAAGGATTTTTGTAGATCTTATTTATTTTTCACTTATAAATTGAGGATGATATTACTTACTTCACAGAGTTGTTGTATGGATTGAATGAGTCAAAGCAGGGACTGTTTTGCCAGGGACTGTTAATGACTCATTTACTTCACACAACAACTCTGTAAAGTAAGTAATATCCCCAATTTATAAGCAAAAAATAAATAAGATCTATAAAAATCCTTTGTTTATTATAGTTAAGAAAATTCATTAACTGTTGCTGTGAGGAATAACAAACTATAATAAATAATAAAGCTTCACTGGACCACAGTGAAGAATGAGACTTAAGAGTTTGGGGCCTGCTACTAGCTTTGATTAGCTGTGTTGCTTTGGGCATTACTGTCCTAAGATTTTGTGTCTTTTTTTTTTTTAGGATTTTGTTTCCTTATTTGTAAGATGACAGTAGTGAAATGTTTCATACAGTTACTGTAAAGATTAAACTAGACAGTAATTTGTTTATCACCTGGTGCCATGCCCAAGAAGCACTTAATAAGTAGTAATTATGTTCGAAAATTGAGTAACCAATAGGTAACGTTTCTACTCATCCTTGAAGATTCACATCTTCCTTATATCTAGTATTGAAGTCCAAGTACTCGAGCAGATGTAACATCTTTTTGGAGAAATGTACCCAGTTTTCTAGATGGTCTTCCATCTGTGCTAGACTATGTTAGTATCCTTACTGTTCCTAGCAAAATGTCACTTTTAACATATGCTCATCTGGTGGTTAGAGCGTATATATTGCTCTTGAGGTTATATATAGCACTTTGGATATTCAGAAAGCTCAACTTGTTGACTTTTATCTTGTTCCTGAAAAACCATTATTTAAATAGATGATGTTAGAGAACTTTAGCCTAAAGGAGACTTAGAAACAAACTGTCTTTGGTATCTAGTTTCTGGAAATTCTATCCATGTATTCACCTTTTGCTACAAAGCAATATTCTTATACTGTACTAAAGCTTAGGCCTCTACTCAGACGCTTTCACTGATTGGCAAATTACTATTACACTCATTGCTTTTTATTAATGGTTAATAAAAGAAGATGTTAATAAGAAAATGCTTTAGACTTTTTCTGCTATTCTTCAAATAGCAGTTGAAGATACTGTTTATTCTGCCCTTCAATAGAAAGATCTTTGCTATGAATTTCTTTTAAAGTGGAACCAGGACTAAAGTTTTTTCTTTCCTCTTTTTTAAATATCATACAGCAAGTGCTAAAATTGTAATTTCCCATATTTATGTAATGCTTTACAATTTGCAGAGTTGTTTTGAGGTTTTTATCCCTTTTATTTTCAGTACTGAAATGCACATTAAATACATTTAGTTTAATAAATGCTTGTAGAACTATCACCATATAATAATGCACATTAAGAGTGAACAGTATTAGCATTTCAGAAGTTCCCGTGTGACTCTCCCTGTTTATGAATAACCTCTTCCTGCCTCCGTAGAGGTAATTAACATCCTGGCTTTTATCATCATCATTATCATCATTTTTTTGCTTGTCTTCTTAGTTTTATACTAGTACATATACCCCAGAAGAACGTAGTCTTAGAATTTTATGTGGATGGTTGGAAAGCCTTTTGAACTTTTATTATTTCTCTCCTGGTATGGCCTAATAATTGCCAAGTATTAATTTTCCTGATTTACAAGTGGCAAATTTACTCTGACAAGGTTGCATCAAATACCATTTTAAAGACGTGGGATACAAATGCAACCCTTAGGTGTTTTGACTAAGCTCTGTGTTTACCTTGCTGCCTTTCCTGGGTTCATCAGTTTATCTTGACCTGTTCACTGCCAGGAAACGTGCTTTGCTGTAGTCGTTGTTCAACTTGGGGCTTCTAGTCATCTCTTCCTTCTCAAAACCTTATGAATGCTCTTTATTTAATCTTTCATTTTCCTTTTTTAGCATTTTGTGGCCCTTAAGGATTGTTGTTGCTATTGTCTTAGAGATGGGATTCTCACTGTTGCCTCGTCTGACCTCTAATATTGGGGCTCAACTGCTCCTTTCACCTCAGCCTTCTGAGTGACTGGGACTACAGGCTTATGTTGTGGTGTCCGGCTTGTTTTTAATCTTTAAGTCTCATCTATCTTGGAAAGGCAAATTGTGAATGAATATCTTAATACCATTATAGTATTATAGTTTACCTCGACTGCCTTTCTTTAGTCAGTTGGCTCTGGTCCTCTATATCTTTTTATTTTATTTATTTTTTTGGAGACAAGGTCTTGCTCTATCCCGTGGGCTAGAGGACAGTGGCATCATCCTTGCTCACTGCAGCTTCACACTCCTGATCTCAAACGATTCTTCTGCCTCAGCTTCCTGAGTAGCTGGGACTACAGGCATGTGTGACCATGCCCAGCTAATGTTTCTGTTTTTTTGTAAAGATAGGGTCTCACTCTTGCTCAGACTGGTCTCAAACTCCTAGCCTCAAGCAATCCTCTGGTCTCAGCCTCTCAGTGTGGTGAGATTACAGATGTGAAGACTTTGTGCCCAGCCTCAGCGCTCTTTTAACATCTTTTTCATTTTAACATCTTTTTAACATCTTTTAACATCTTTTTCACTTCCCTTTTTGAAGGAAAAAAAAACCTATGATCATGAACTGAAAGTATTTTTGATTAAAAGAATTAATTTTATACTTTCCCCGTATGTTTGCCTGTTATAGTTTGTCTTTATCTGTGCGATAATGAAGTCTGTTCCATCAGCTTACTTTCCCAGTTTCTGTGAGGAAGCCCAGTCATTTGTAAAAATACAAAAACTAAAATACCAAAGAAGTTCTAAATTGTCTCATCTCTGTCTCAGTTTTTAAGAGGCATTCTTTATTGTGTCATTGACATGTACCCTCAATGAGAATTAATTTGCCGTGTTTACTTTTATATTTCATTAGCACCTGGATATTGTAATCATTGAACATTTCTGCCTTTCTCAATGACTCTAACTAATAAAATGAGCAAAAGTTGCTGTTTTTTTTAAAAAAATGAACTTATCAAAATTTTGGGTTATGTTTTAGAAAGAAAAGGAAAAAAAAAAGGAAGAGAAAAAGAGAGAAAAGGAGCCAGAAAAGCCTGCAAAACCACTTACAACTGAAAAGGTAAAATTTCTTTCTTAAAAAACTCTCATTAAGATTATTGTCTTATTTGGACACTTATGTATTAATGACTCTCTGGATATTTATACTATGCAAATAATCATTCTTTCAACAAGCAGTGGTTGACTCAGTATTGTGTGCTTAGCACGTCCTGCCTTGTCTTACATGGTTTGTAATCAGTTATACATGCGCTAGTATAGATGATTTAAGTTCCTTGAAGGGAATTACTCCCCTGTAAATGACATAGAGAATGATGTTTTTTAGTGAAAACTTAGACAATGAAGAGATCATACTTCAAAGGGCCTTCATGTTAGCATTTGAGCTAGGTAGGTCTTGAACTGTAAGGCAGGGTTAAGGTGGAAGAGAGGAGTGCATGTTTGAGAGAACAGCTTGAAGACGCCATGAAAACTGGAAATAAAGTATGTTTAGGAAAATAGTGAATTTGAAGAAAGGTATATGTCTAATTATAGAAAGTAGTAAAAAAATAAGAACAAAGTGGCAGATTGAATTGCACATCAAATTGTAGATGTTTACTTTTTAGGAGAAAAGGCGACAGGTAGCACTCCAGAGTCTCTAAAGCAGTGTTTTTCAACTTTTTAATCTCTTGGCACACTTGAACCTGTAGTTAAACTTCTGCAGGACCACATTATGTTGATCAAAGAAAAAAAGTAAAAGAAAAGAATATACTCAGAGTGCTTTGAAAGTCTTTTGAAATAATTTAATTAATAATCTTTAAAAATTTTCACATAACACCTAACATCCTCTCATGGCATGCCAGCTGCAGTCACTCTTCTAAAGGAAGAGATGTGCTTGATTCAGTAGGGGTCTTTTTGAAAACTATTTTGCAGTAATATGTAGGATAGATGTGGTTAGGCAAGCTAGAGGTAGGGAGAACATTGTGCTTTGTAAAGGGATTGGTTAAATAACGATGGTGGCTTGGCTTTCAATGCATTTCATCATAGAAATGTGAAAGCATGGCAAAGAGTTGTCAATAAAGGGACAACCCTTGATTTTAATTGTTGAAATTTTAAAAATCAACTTTATTGAGGCATAAATTACATACTACGAAGTAGATCCATGAAAGTATGTAATAAAGCTATTAAATACTTTAATAGTGGCTTTTTTTCCTTGTCCTGCCCCATATTGGAACAGTCTCTGCCTTCAAAAAGTATAAATAAGCCTTCTACACTTAAGACATGCTAATGTCTCAAGACTCCTCATCCTCAGCATACCATCAAAGCCAGCTACCATCTCATCTTTCACCTGCCTTCCTATCACTCACCCTCCATTCTGCATACCAGTCAGATGTGTCCCGTCGCCTAACTGGACTTGCCATCTCATTCTTCACTAAATAGTTTTGCCAGGAATGTTTTTCCTTTCCCCCCCTTACCTAAATCTTATTCATTCCATTTTTTCCATAAAAGCCCCTCTAAATATCCCAACTGGATATGATTTCTCCTTTCCTCAAAATTCTGGTTACATTCCTACACACTTGATTTTATTGCTTGTTTGTATTATTGTTTAATGTATTGTTAGATAAATTGCTTATGCAGGTGCATTAATGTTTTGTTGCCTGAGATCATGCATTAATCCCATGGGGCTGAGTTTTATGTTTGTTTATATGTCTAATACTATTCTGTGCATAGATGCTTGGAATAAATGCATGTAGCATGATTTGTTGATATTTTTCATTTCATAATTCTTTTTAGTGTCTTGATTCCAAGGTAATGTAGAAAGATTACTGAACTGTTATTTATTTCTAAGTAATTTGTTGAATACTAAAGACCATAAAGATATCATGCCATATGAAACTCTTTGAAATTAAAAAGAACTACTTTTCAGTTAAAGTTTCTTTCAATATTATTTATTATTGTTTTAATGATAGTTTACTGAATCAAATTTTTACCTTTCACCTAATTAAATTTTGATGTTAAATATTTTAATACTTAAAAGGAGTGATTAAATTGATGATTATAACCTGATGATTCAAATAGCTTGAATTCTCTAATGTTCATCGGTAAGAAGCTGTAAGTAAAACCTTTTACAATTTCCTGTTTGATTACAAAAAAAATTTAAAATTAGTACTAGGTTTTATGTTATATTTCTAAAAATTGTTAATTTCAAAATAGTTTATGTAGTGCCTGTTGCCTTGTACTTGGCAAGATATAAAACTTAGTCAAACTCCCAATAAAATTTTGAGAATCTATTTCTTAGCTATACATGTAAAAATGATTAAGATGGTAAATTTTATGTTATATGTGTTTACCACAATTAAAAAATTAACAAATATATATTTAAAGGTAGTTTGTAGACATACATAATTTTATCTTCATAATCTAGTTTTAATGAATTAAATTTTTTTTTTCTATTTGATCCATAATTTGTCTAGTAGAATTTGAGAGCAGTAAAATCTGATCTGATAGTAAAAAGTGAGCAGAGGTGCCCCTCCACTTACAGGAGCGGCATCCGTATTCTCCTTTCTAGAATGTATGCACCTATTTGTACTAAAGGAACCCCTGGCCTGGGGAATTTCACCTCACCCTGATTTTCTACTGAAAGATAGCAAGCTGTTCCAGATTCTGCAGTTTCTCTTTCTGTGTCATGGCCTCCTTACAACCTCCTGGGCTCAATACGTAGCTGTTGATCTATAGAAATAGGAATTTTCTTTTCCAATAGCAATGATAAATAGTTTTGAGATCCTGCATCAAAAGTGTCTAGAATGGCTTTATGTGAGGGTTATGCAAACAAGTCTCATCACTTCAGTTATCTGATGTGAATATCCTTAGACTATGATGAGAACAGTGATAGTTGTGGATATGATAATCTTCAGAGACCACCCTGCAGTCATTGCTTTTTCCCCCTCTGTGCTCAGTGGTCTTGTGAACTTTCATCGTTTGAAACTTTCCCTTTTAGGTTCATAGGCTGCAGAGTTCTGAGCAGATGTCATTAGAGTTTTCGGCTGTGTGCTGTATTTTACATCCTGTTACTTTAATTCACCAGAATTCAGTTTCCCGACTATACCATCTGATTTCTTCATCCCCACTCACACTCCGCCCTCCTGTCTTTACTGTAATCCCAACTGTAGGACTAATTGTATGTTGCTGTTCTGGCCACTATATTTAGTGTAACTTAGGAGTGAGGCTAAAAAAAGAAACCTTAAGAAGGATTTGGCCTGACAGTTTGGTTGTTCTTGGGTAGATTAAATGCTACCATCATTTTATATCTGTTTCATTTTATAGTGAACTATTACTCACACTTACGTGGCCTTATGAACACACTGCCGTGAGCTTCTGTACATTACTAAATATTTGGGATAGTCCAGATCATAGGAGGCCAGATGAGTAGGCAAAAGATGGACAGATACAGAATAGCTGTATTTTTCCTATACAGACATTGGAGTAGAGCCCAATGATGTCTATGATAATATTATCATTTTATACAATTTTCCTACTGTAGGTTAGTTCCTGAACTTGGTATCTCTCACCCTAATGGCTGATAAGTGGTGCTATACTGTTGAAATAAGTATGTTCCTTTTGATTGTCATATCTGGGTGCAATAATTTAATGTCTAAAGGAATTTCTATAATGTTCACAAGATGCTGAGGTAGAGTACCTGCCCAGAGTGTCAACACTGTATGTTAAGATAACATCTAATTCATTTGAATGTTGCTATTTAAGATATAATATATAAAATTGAACAAGTAAATTACTTCCTCTTTATTATTTTGTGATGGGAAATCTAATTGTGTAAGTTGACTTATCAGTCCTGATGCTTGTCCGTAACAGTTACACAAAATATTTGTGGAATTTGATATTCTTAGTAAAGGACTATGTATATTAAATATGCGAAATAGACATAATTATAAAAAAAAAGTAAGGCTCTCTTTAGGAAGGATACTTTCTTTTTTCTTTTTGCCAAAGTGACAACTGGCTAGCTCAGGGAGGACTAAAACCCTCAGTGCAGCATTTAAAAACTTTAAATTCTATTTCATACCTTCTCCCATTGTTGATAGTGGGATATGGGCATTTTAAGAAAGGATTGTTCTCTTGAAATGAAAGTAAGTTAGACTGAAATAGAATAGTTGCTATCAAATCATGCTACAGTCATGATGTGTTTTAAAAAATTACATGGGCTCAGTGCATGTAGCTCTCAGTGGTTAGGGCACCAGCTACATACACCAGAGCTGGCGGGTTCAAACCTAGCCCGGGCCTGCCAAACAACAACAACTGCAACAAAAAAATAGTGGACGTTGTGGCGTGTGCCTGTAGTCCTACCTATTTGGGAGGCTGAGGCAAGAGAATCACTTAAGCCCAAGAGTTGGAGGTTGCTATGAGCTGTGACACCATGGCATTCTACCGAGGATGACATAGTGAGATTCTGTCTCAAAAATAAATCAATAAAAATAAAAAATTATATGTATATTAATGCACATACTGTATTCATTGTGTATGTACAGTGGGACCTCTGTAAGTAGACAACCCAAACTGGTTAATACACAGAGATGCTAAACATACGGAACTAGCCCTACTCTACTGATGGTGCGTGTACTGTCTGTGAAACCACAGAACACGGATGTGTGGTGTGTGCACTGTCTGAAAACTAAGCCAACTTAAGGGGGTGGTCAGCTATGGAAGTTCTGCCATATTTATATTTATGTGTCCATTATTTAGAAAAACACATTAAAAGATTTCTGGGAGGAAGTCTTTGGATTTGGTACACCAACTCTTAACATGCCTGCAGTATACTAGGCATGCTAAAGGGGTTAAGGGAATGTCAAAACGATGAATACAACTACCCCCCGAGAATCTTAAAATTCAGAAAGAACGAGCTGTTGAAAGGGGACAATATGATTGATAACTTTAGAAAAGGCAGGTGTGGTATAATAAGAGACAGTGTGGCAGTTTAGAGAAATGAGAGGTGTGTTGGGATTATTGGGAAAATCTTCCTGGAGATTGTTTACATTGGACATGATTTTTGAAAGAGTCTTAAAAAGGAGTATGAGAGAATAACAGAGAGAATAACATGAAAACAATTGGAATTGTGAGGCTTGTTTTTGCAATAATCAATAATTGAGGTTAACTGAGTATAGGATAATAGGGTATAAGATAATAAAAATAGTGTGGAGAGAATCTTAACTTTGTTGATAAATATTGGATTGTTGCTGAGTGTAAGCAGGAAGTGTGTTGATTGGAGTGATACTTTAGTAAGATGATCCTGGCTGCCATAAGAAAGATGGGTTGAAGCAGGAGCTAGAGGAAGAGAAGACTAGTTGAGGGGCTATAAGCAAAAGATAAGTGAGGCTTGATGTAGAGTCCTGTCTTATATTCTTCAGCATCTGCTTCTAAAAGAATGATTGAAAGACTTTTCTACTTTGCAACAAACAGTCTTGCCAAACTCTACGGACTGCTGCTGCTGTATCAATTCATTCAGCGGGTATTTATGTCACTATATTCCCAGCACTAGTGAGACAGTAATAAATAAAACAAAATTCCCTGCCTTCAAATGAGGATGTATGTATACACATCAAACACATATGGTTCTTTATCAACAAAAGGTATTAATGTGATGGTTAGTAATGTTTCCCCAAACCCTAAAATGTTATTAGTTTGCCAACTCTTTGTATTTTATCTCCTTGAAGATTCTTTAACTGATTATTAGACTTTAAACTTTATAGCACTGGTAAAGAGTATGAAGATTTAGTATTTTATTTTTGATGACAAGCATGCATTTACAACAATATTATCTAAAAGGGATAATAGGAGCAGAGAAGAAGAAAAGGCTATTTTAGATATATTGGTGAATTACGCATTGCATCTAATAAATCCCTCCAACTCCCTTTCTCTCCCCACCAAGAGATAAATCACAAGACAAAGTGAGTGGTTGACAGGAGCTGTGGGAAGAAGTGGGAGTGAGCACCTGCTAACAGCTATGGGGTTTCTTTTGGAAATGATCAAAGTGTTCTGAAACTGGGCAGTGTTGATGGCTAAGCAACTGATAAAGTAAGAAAAAACACTGAATTGTACATTCTAATTGGTGACTTTTGAAATATGTAATTTATGTATCAACAAAGCTGTTACTTAAAAAATAACATGGCAGAAAACTTTACAATCGGAAAAATACTATCAGTGCAGTTTCCTATAAACTGGAAATTAAAAGACTTACTGCGATACTGTGATCATACTTAAAAGTGATAAATCCAGTTAGAGGAGTGCCAACCCTCTACAGAGAAAAATCTTCTATCACCACAAACCTAACATCTTCCAGCCCAGCTCCACTTCCTTGCTTATTGTTGTTGTTTTAAAAGTTCATCCATGTTATTGCATGTTCATTTCCTGTTGCTGAGCAATATTCTATTTAACATATATGCTATACTTTGTTATTCCATTCTGCCGTTAGTGGACATTTGAGTAGTTTGTGGTTTAGCCTTTTGATGAATAAAGCTGCTGTGAACATTCTTGTACATGTGTTTTTATAAATATATGTAATTATGTTACTAGATGTATACCTGAGACTGGAAATGCTAAGTCATAGGATATGTGTATATCCAGCTTTAATCTTTCTTCCGGTGTTTTCTAGAGGGATTATACTATTTTATATTGTCATGAGTACTGTATGACAGTTATAACTGCTTTGCATTTTTTGCCAAAATGTGATATTGTCATTTTTTAAAAGTACACAATTTAATTAGCTTGAAATCATTTTTACTACATGAAGATTCTTTCAGCCAAGATGGTTTGCTCTGTTCATATTGTTTTACCAAGTTTTTTAAAAAAAGGATGGGGTAGCTAAAATAAGAATTGTTGTCTTACAGAAAGCGGTGAGAAGATGATAGTAACCTTACTTTGTTAGTTAAAGACCTATACGCTAAATGCCCACGAGCCTAAAAGAGGCAATCAGCCAAAGTTATAACAGCTTTTAAACACTTGCTTACTATTAAAGTAGCTGTGATAATAAAGAACGTATATGTAGTGGCAGAAAACTGTATTTTATGTTCTGTTACAGGCTTGGAGTAAATTGGAAACATTTTTTTTCCTTTGTGGAATTTCTAAAATGTTTTTGCAACCATTTAAACTTTATTGCAAGTGAGGCAGTAAAAAGGGAAGAAATCCAATTACTTTATGCGCAGAGCTCTCATTTCTTATTTAGCGAAGGGAAGGCTTTTGTTCAGTAAGCGTGCAAACTTTACAGTTCTTCTTAGTAAATGAGAAATTATCTTAAATATAAAATTAAGAAAATTCTTCTTCAATAAATGCTTTGATAGAAGGTAGTTTTACTAAGTTAGAACTTGTATTTGAAAATGTTGCCCCCAATTTGGAAGGGTCTAACACTTAGATTAGATGAGTCATTGAAGGTAATGAAATAGTGAGTTCTGTGGGCTTAACAAATTCCAGGCATTGCCTTGTTTCAGGCCCCTTGTGTGTGTGTATGTATGCATGTATGTGTATATATGTGTGTATATATGTTATTTCATAGCCCTCATAATAGCTCTGTGAGCTTGATACTTTGATTCTCATTTATAGTGAGAACTGGAGAGACAGAGGTTTGGTGGTTTACTCATGGTTGCACAGCTGTTGAGTAGTGGCCAACTGAGAATTGAATACCAGCCCCATCTGCTTTCAGTCTGTTCAGAGTATCTATTAACCAATATACTACATAGCCTCTCAGTACATTACTGTGACATCCTAAAGCAGGGAGGAGAAATAAGGATGAAAAGGCAAGGGCAAAGGGCCAGTTCTTTATCTTTGATTTTCTGTGATTTGAATATGATATGTTTAGGTGTAGTTTTGTAGACATTTGTCCTGCTTGGTGTGCTCTGAACTTCCTAGATCTGTGGTTTGGTATCCCATAGTAACTGGTGGGAAACTATGTCCTACTGTTTCACGTATTTCAGATGTTCCATTCTCTCTTCTGGTATTTTGCATGTATGGCATACTCTTTTAGTTGTCCCACAGTTCTTGGATATTCTCTTCCATTTTTTTCAGTCTTTTTTTTTTCTTTGCTTTTCTGTTTTGGAAGTTTTTGCTGACATACTTTTAAGCACAGAGATCGTTTCCTCAGCTGTGTCCAGTCTACTAGTGAGCCTGTCAAAAGCATTCCTTACCTTTGACTCGTGTCATCTCTTTTAGATTCTTCCTTGGAATTTCCATCTCTGCTTACATTACCCATCTGTTATTACATATTGTCTTTTTCTGTTAGAGCTATTAAGCATAGTTGTTTTAAATTTGCTGTCCGGTGATTCTAACCTCCCTGCCATCGGTAGAATCAAAATACAGTTATAATACTCGGTCTGTTTCTTCCAACTGTGTGTTTTGCCTTTTAGTATGTCTTGTAACTTTTATTGAAAGATGGACATGATCTACTGAGTGAAAGGAACTTAGGTAAATAAGACCTTTGTAATATGGTTGTAAGTGTTGGGGAAGGGGAACTTCATTCTCTAGTCATATAATTAGGTTTCAGTCTTTCATTGAACCTGTGCCCCCAGCCTATGAATTTTTTTTTCTTTTTTATTGAATGGTAACTGTGTTCATTAATGCACTTCTGGAGTACTCGTATTTCACACATAATCCGAAACACTTCCATCAAACTGGTTAACATAGCCTTCATGTCATTTTCTTAGTTATTGTGTTAAAATGTTCATATTCTACTCTTAGAAAGATTCACTTGTACCCTTGTAAGATAAACCACAGAAGTGATCCCTCCAATCCCCCT
>NW_003852430.1:14161967-14223903 GCF_000181295.1 Otolemur garnettii
TACAATCTGAGGTCTGGTAGCGTGATTCCTCCTGCTTTGTTTTTATTCCTGAGTAATGTCTTGGCTATTCGAGGTTTTTTCTGATTCCATATAAAATGAAGTATAAGTATTATTTTTTCAAGATCTTTAAAATATGACAGTGGCGCTTTAATGGGGATTGCATTAAAATTATATTGCTTTGGGTAATATGGACATTTTAACAATGTTGATTCTTCCCAGCCATAAGCATGGTATGTTTTACCATTTGTTAACATTTTCAGCTATTTCTTTCCTTAGAGTTTCATAGTTCTCTTTATAGAGATCCTTCACATCCTTTCGGCCTATGAATTTTACAAGTCCCTCTGTCCTGTATCCCCTTGGGTAGGACAGGATGGCTGGAAGGGGCTGGAATTGGGTATTTCCCTTCCTCTGGGTAGGTTAAGCTCTGATAAAAACCCAGATAGATTCGGATCTGGTAGAATAATTTCTCTTTAGGGCAGGCCTTATAAAAAAAACAACAGAATGCAGGGGTGGCCCCATGTACTGAAGGTGGTGGGTTCAAAGCCATCCCCAGCCAAACTGCAACAACAACAAGAAAAAAATAGCCCGGTGTTGTGGTGGTCACCTATAGGCCCAGCTGCTCGGGAGACTTGAGGCAAAAGAATTGCGTAAGTCCAGAAGTTGGAGGTTGCTGTGAGTTGTGTGATGCCATGGCACTCTACTGAGGGCGATAAAGTGAGACTCTGTCTCTACTAAAAAAAAAAAAAACCAGAATGCTCTGTCAAATTTCAGAATATAGTTATGTTCGGCATTTAGATTTTAGATTGCTTTGGGACAGGATGACCTGGCTATTATGGGAATAAGGCTGATTAAGGCCTTGCAGATAGATTGTTTTCAAGACCTTGTAGGCAGATTGTTTGGAAAACAGAATTAATTAAGACCCTGGGACACTTCCACGAAACAGCTGGTATTCCTTAAAGTTGTGTATAAAACTCAAAACTGTACTTTCCAGAGAGCCTGCAGTCATTAGGCCAGACCCTGGCTTGCTGTGCAAGTTGTTAATAAACTTTCTTTTATTTGCTAAAACTTCACTAGCTCTTTTCAGTTATTTTAGCAACTACCTCAGGCAGCCATCCTGCTCTAACAGTTGTCCCTCAGTATTTGTGGGAAATTGGTTTTAGGGTACCCCTACAGACACCAAAATCCCCGGATGCTCAAGTCCTTTGTATAAAATGGTGTGGTTATTTGCATGTGACCTATGCACATCTCCCATATACTTTAAATTTTCTCTGGATCTTATAATAAATACCTAATACAGTGTAAATGCTATACACAAAATTTTATATGATACTTTTTAATTTGTATTTTTAACTGTTATATTATTATTTATTTTTATTTCTTTCAAATATTTGGAATCCTCAGTTGGTTGAATTCACAGTTGTGGAACCCATGGATATGGAGGGCTGCCTGTAATTATTTGTCAGTTCTTCCTGCCAGAGCCCAAGGATATTTCCTTTATCTTCATTGTGAAAACCTGCCTGAGCTCCTGGAGGTGACACTCAAAATTATGAGGACCACTCTATGAATGGAACCCCTGGAGTTTTTATCTCAGATTTGTCCACACTGAGCCTCTAGCATTTTAGCAATTACAGTTCAAGTTTTCCCATCCTGGTACTGGGTTTCTACTTTTATAAATTGTGATTCTACGTATCTGCCTATTTCTCCTGTTTTGGGGGCTGCAATTTGCCTATGAGCTCATTTCTCTGAGAAGACTTAAAAAGAGGTGCTTATTTTTCATATTGCTAAACTTCTTGTTAAAATAGAGTGAGAATTTGCAAGCTTTCATATGCTGGACCAGCCATTCTTTCCGTTGACTTAAAAATAAAATCTTGCCAACTCACTAGTGAAAGGTTGACCAGCATTTTCATGCAATCTATAAAATCTTACTGAGCTGCTGCTGGTGCTCATGCTTATAATCCCAGCACTGTGGGAGGCTGAGGAGGTAGAATTGCTTGAGCTCAGGAGTTGACACTTGGCCTGAGAGAGAGTGAGACCCCCAACTCATAAAAAAATGAAAAATCCAGCTGGATGCCATGGGGAGCACCTGTAATCCCAGCAGCTTCCTGGAGGCCGAGACAGCAGGATGCCCACAGCCGAGTCTGAGGTTGCAGTGAGGTATGACGCCATTGCACTCTGCTCAGGACATAGGGTGGGACTCTGTCTTAAAAAAATAAATAAATAAAAGCAAAGAAATACAAATAAAAAATTAGCAAAGAAATAAAAAAAAAATCTTACTGAGCTTCAAAGAGATCTTTTTGTCCTCAAGGATCTTACCATTGCCAGAAGGAAGAAATTTATCTGTACCTAAATCCGGGAGTACTTGTAGTTAATTCCCATCTCAATTCAAAGGCTCTAAATATAATTATGATGGTTCTTTCAAACGGGATACCTTTTTTAAGAGTGAAAGTGGATATTGTTAACAGACAGTTAAGTTGGCTTATAACAGGAATCTCTGGAATTATCCCAAGTAAACCAGGACGTGTGGTCATCTCATCATTTGGACAACATGCTAACTCTAATAAGCATGCTACTTCTGTGCACTTCCAAGAGCATTATTTTATTTTCTAACTCCATCATGTGCTGACCCACACTGAAGTGCATTCGTTTGTGTTCATTTGCTTGACTAGAGTATGAGCTTCTTAAGATTAGGAACCATGTGATATTTATCTCTGTATTCCTGCTGTTTATCAGTCCTGGCACATAGCCGTAGAATGTGCTACCACTGCCACTACTGGCTACCATTTATGAAGCACTTATTGTGTGCCCGCCACTGTGAAAGGGACACAAAAATGTTGCAAAATAAATATTGAGGAAACTTACCAGTGCAGGTATTCAGCATTTGTATCCAATAATAAGAAACTTTCAGGGCCAGGCACAGTGAGTGGCTCACACCTGTAATCCATGCACTCTGGGAGGCTGAGGTGGGTGGATTGCTTGAGTTCATGGGTTCTAGACCAGCCTGAGCAAGAGCGAAACCCCATCTCTAAAAACAGCAGGGCGTTGTGGTGGGCACCTGTAGTCCCATCTATTCGGAAGGCTGAGGCAAGGGAATTGCTTAGGCCCAAGAGTTTGAGGTTTCTGTGAGCTATGACACCATGGCACTCTACCAAAGGCGACAAAGTGAGACTCTGTCAAAAAAAAAAAAAAAAAAGCAACTTTCCAGACCCATTTTCAAAGCACTATTGGTCATTCTTTGAAAAACAGTACAAAGTAAGGAGCCAGAAGATTACACATGGACAAATGTCCTGATTTTTAGAAGGAAAATGTAGTAGATTATAAATGCTGTATCAAGCTTGATATAGATTTGATGTAAAGTTCAAATGGATTTTTAAATTCCTTTTGAAAAGGAATCCTTACTAACACCCACTAGTTGCCTTCATGTATTCCTTAAGAACAGTTCCTGTCAGACTATGCTTGTTTATTGGTGAAATTCTTAGATATACTTCTGGCCAAGATGTAGTCAGGTGGACTTGATTATGAGATAGTAGGGTAGATTGTGAGCTGATTGGAATGCTGTGCACAGGAAGTTTAGTTAACAGAATTAATGCCAGTTTACGGGGAATTCTCCATTTTCTTTTGGGACTTGGTTTTTTTCAGCATTTTTATTAACTGAGTACATCAGTATCATATTGTTCAATTTTTTTTTTTATTGTTCAGAATTTCAAATGACCAAGCAATAAAAATGAATTAAGACTTCTTTATTTTTTTTAAGAGATGGAGGGAGTCTCACTCTGTTGCCCAGGCTGCAGTGCTGTATAATCATAGTTCACTACAACCTCAAACTCCTGGGCTCAAGTGATCCTCCCAACTCAGCTTCCTGAGTAACAAGGACTACAGTCACACTCCATTATGCCTGGCTAATAGTTACGACATTGAATGACAAAATAATAAATTCCCTAGAAGGTCTTAAACATTAAATATCAACAAATTAGTTAGATATAATATTCTGGATTAAAATTCACCCAAAGCTCAGCTGCCCTAAATGTAATAACACAAAAGAAAATATCAGGGGATTTTAGATGACCAAAAGGTTTGGTATGAATTTGTGGTCTGCTGTGATTTCTGAGAGTTTGAGCTCCACACATTTATTCCTTCATTTGTTATCTGCATGGCTGTATAACATGGAAAATATGGATAAGTGAATGGATGTTACAAGTTGTGTGAACAGGAAACTTTCTAACGTTTGGAATTATCCAAATATATAATGTGCTGTCATATCCACAGATTATGTAACATCGAAAAATTTTTTGCAGAGAATGTAATATAAGAGAAATTTTACACTGGTGTTTTATGCATCACATTATGAGTTGACTAAATATCTTAAAGGATTTATGTAAATCCTTGATATTTCTTGATTCCAGTGAAATACCGCTTGAGACAAGAGTGTCCTTAGGCCTTATGGAGAACATTTATTGAAAGATGTCTGTATGATTAGGGAAGTAAAGTGCAGATACAGTTCTAAATTGAACCATAAAAATGCAATTCAAGTAAAAAGTAAATTTGAAACCGTACACTGTGTGGCTCTAGGTTTAATGTGGTGTCTGTTACAAAGAATAGGAGAGAAGAAAAGAGACTCTGCAGAACCCACTTCCCCAGGAGCAATCGCTTTTTTTCGCTGCTTCCTTTGAAAATCTGTGTTCTGTCTGAATCCTGAATACTATCTGAATATAGCTCTTGTTAGCTATTTACGTCCTTCTATGTTGTAAAAAAGTAAAATTGAATAAAAATTTTCAGATATATCTTTCATTACTTCATTATATGTAGACCCACAGGTCAGTCAGATCCGTCCCTCATCCAGTCCCTTTCCTCCGCCCATACTCAGTTTTCCTCACACGGTATCTTGGCCAGCTCCTTACTGACTCCTCCCTCCTCTTCCTGCACTCCTGAAAGTTAATGTCACTACTTTTATAACCTCATCAATCCAAGACCACTATCACCTTTGAACTTAAAAGATTCCTATACCTTTCATGGGGTCCTTGTGTTCCACCTTCAGTTAAAATTATTTGCATACTTCCCCTGACCCTCTGTCAGATTGGGATTTTTATATCATTTTAAGAATAATGTGGATGTGTTATTAAGCATTGGGTAAATATTTGTTTTTAACTTTAGTTTGTGATAAATAGAAATTATTCAGCAAAAGGCATCATGGTGCAGGAGAAGAAATTCTGTCAGGAGATTAACCTCTGTGGTTATAGCTGCTTCTGGAGCCTTTGCACAGATCACGCCAGTTTAATGTACGTAAGGAATGAGATGACCACACAAGTTTATCTTCTTTCTAGTCATACAATCCTAGGAAGGTTAAAAGAAACTGATTAAGTTACAAGGAGAGTTGTAGTTAATTTTTAAAGAAAAATTTTAGTATTTATCTCTAGAACTTAAAAGTTCTATTCTCATAATAGTAATAAGAATATAATAAAAACCTATTCTTATAATATTAATATATATGCCATTGTACATTAACTAGCCAACTAAAGAATACTTAAGTACATTCTAGAGGCTCAGCTGTTATGTCTGTTATTTAAAGGGATAGGAAATGGTGCTAAACGTGGGAGCTGGAAACTAAATGGTTTTTGATACAGTTATATTCTGTGGACTAGCATTATGAATCACAAAAAGATTGGCGAGTGACATTTCTGCTAATAAAATCTTTAATAATTTGAATAGACATCTGCTCAGTATGAATCTAAGGAAATTACATTTTGTAAAATTGCTTTATCTAACCAGACCCATGTTCTGGCTCGTTAAAAAATTTTACATAATTATAGGTAGCCTAATTTTATCCACTCACAGTCAACTGCATTCCTCACTTAAAGTGTCTTCCCTCAGTGATGTTTTTAGTAGCAGGCGAATTTAAAGTGGAGCGTTTCAGTGCATGCTGCTGTCTCTGTCTAAGCTTAACGTGAAATAGAAAAATGGTGCCAGTTAATGAGGGAAGATGTGGTCATCAAGGTATTGATTTACTATTACCACATTTTAATAATCCCTGCCCACAAATCCTAACAAGATAATACCACTTTTGTTCATCAGTCTTCTAAAATTTGACTTTAAGCTTTAAGCTATGTACTTCATATTAAATATTTATATGACAGCTGTATTTCAAATATCTTAAATAGTTTTATCTGTTATTCTTTGCAAGGTACAACAGAATTGGTTTTCCATAAAGCAAAGGTACAGATTAATGGTTTGTATAAATATGTTATTGGAAATTTACTACCTTTATATCTTGAAAATTTCGATAAATCTGACATCTTGTGTTACAGACAAACCTGGAAAAAATCAGACATGTTCTTGAAGATTTTTTCATTTTAGAGGAGCTTGTCAGAAGGGCATAATCCATTATATGTACATTTTTTAATCAGAGTGTTTAATTGGAATACATTTTGGAAATCTGCTTACAGTTTTTCTCTGACGTTAACGCCGTGATGTATGCTATAACTAAAGAAAGAGCGCAACAGATGCGCTGTGCTTTAGAAACAAGGCAGACTTCTGAGTGGCCACGAGATGGGGGATTTTAGTGTGAACACAGGGTACTGCTGCTTTCTTCTTGATTAATCCAGGGTATTTAAAGGCTACCAGTGCCTTGTTGTATGGACATTATAATGAGGGACAAGAAGAAAATTATTCTGAACTTCCTATCTTCTTTTATGAAATTTGATTTGACTAATTTTAAATGTTTGATTTTTAAAATGCTGGATTATACAATATGGTGAAGAAGGGAGATTTATCATTTCAGTTGTCTCTGTCTAGGCCAATATCTGAGCCCACCCATGGTCTTCCTTCTCAGGAAGGAAGGAAGGTCTAAAAAACTGGGTGGCTGTGGTAGCTGCTTTTATAATATGACAGTATTAGGCAGTCTTAGCAGTGGACATGATTTAATGGCTGAAGGGAATCCTTTTTTAGAAATAAACTCTGACCCCTCTATTTAATGGTGATAGTATTAGGTTTAAATGTACAATATAATGTAATAAGATGTAACACGTATTTTTTATTAGTAATTTTTTAAACATTGAATCTATATGTCTGTCTGTTTTAGAGGATTGCATATTTTAGGGTTTTTTGAATCCTTATAATGGCAGGATATATGCAAAGATTATTTTTTAGCCCTTGTCTTAGTCTGTTTTGCATTGCAAACGAAATACTGCAGACTAATTCATAACCAATAGGAGTGTATTTGGCTCATGGTTCTGAGCAAGGACAACAGAATTGGTATGCTGGACAACAGAATTGGTATGCTGTACACATTAATGGTTTATGTATTTGTATGTTTGTTTAAGGTTTACTGCCTTTATATCTTGAAAATATATGATAAATATAACAAGTTGTGTGATAGGAAAATGTGGAAAAAACAGACATGTTCTTGAAGATTTTTTTATTTTAGAGGAGCTTGTCAGGGAGGCATACTCTGTTATACTTGTGTTTGTTAATTAAAGTGTTTACTCTGGGAAATGTTTGAGGGTGGGAAGTCCAAGAGCATGGTTCTGGCATCTGGTGAGGGCCTTCCTACTCATCATCCCCTGGTGGAGGCGTGGGAGAGGAGGACGAGGCCCAACTCACTTTCATAATGGACTCACTCTCTTGATAATTAACCTATTCCTGTGGTGATGTCGTTAATCCATTCATGAGGGCAGAGCCATCATGATTAATCACCTCTTACTAGGTCCTGCCTCCTAACACTGTTGCATTGAGATTAAGTTTCCAACACGTGACTTTTGGGGACATATTCAAACCATAGCATTCCTTGAGTCTATGTTTTTAGATATTATTATTCATCCAGGACTAGGAAAATAAATGCTTTTTCCTTACCATTTTACAGATAGCTGTAGAAATTATTATAAATTAATTTCCAAATTTTATTAGAAAGTCATTTCAAAAAATTTTATGAAAATTAGTAATGTTTAATGGATATTCAGTTCTAAAAGATTATTGCTCTATATAGAATTATATAGAGTCACCTTATTTATGTACTTCGGTGCTTTGATGTATCTGCTCTTGAATGTTTCAAAATAAAAATGAGGTTAATTTCCTATGTTTACATTTATGAGTAAAGAAGAATGTCATCTGAATTCCATATTTGTAGCTTTCACAAATTATTGGATCACGTTAAAGACACAGAGGAGTAAACTAAAATTACCTTGTCACACATCCATGTATTCAGGTTATCGCCTCAGCAAGATATGAAGATAGAGGAATAAAAAGTAACTTTGAAAGTGATCAACCCTTTTGTTTGTTTGATTTGTGAGACAAACTGTCAGAAGTTTTACAGTCCCTGTAGAACAGCCAACTCTGTTTGCAGTGAAGTTTAGGGCATAGGCATTTCTCACTCATCATTTGACCCATTGTAGGAGCAAAGGAACAGACTGTCTGAGGAGCAGTATTTCCCAACCTACCACATGCTCCCGTGCGCATGTAAATGTACAAAACACTAATTTTGGATATTTACCTTTACTTTGTACAGCAACTCTATTTTCTATCCTATTTCTTTTTTTTTTTTTCTTATGTGCCAGAATAGTATGTAATTCTAGTCCATAAAATACATTCTGAAAACCACAAGTGGCCTACACCTGCATTGGTAAACTGTTTAGGGTATTCCCTTATTCTTGCCTGAAAGTTGTCTTTACCCTGTACAACTATACATACATATATTCTTTATTACACAGTTTCCTATGGAAATGGTTAATGGACACCCATTTAAGCTATGATGCAATCAAAATCTGAGGAAAAAATGAAGCTTTTAGGATACAGATAGATGTGTGTACATCTGGAAGATGTTTTCCAAATTGCAGTAGTTCTGAAAGTATCTCTAGAAGACCTTTGCATTGTTTGATCTGGCATTTTCTCCTCTTTTCAAACAGTGAAGGCAATTTTTCAAAAAGTAATTCTAATTGGTGGTAAAATAACCTTATAAACTGGAATTTGGATTTGAAGTTAAAAAAAAATCTTTTTAGCTTTAGAATGAAGGTTCTAGATTATTAGAGCATAGAAAGTGAACGGAAAGGAACCCTCACAGGTATGATTTGTTTTATGCTTCTTTCCATGGAAAAAGATTCGCTAAAATATAAAAGACTTGTACATTTTAGTGAGAGAAAGTAAGAGTGTTAGTAGTCTAGTCTTATTGGGAGATAATAGCTACGCCTCAGTTAATTTGCAGATGAATGAATTTGACCAGATTATCTACGTTTATTTTCAACTTTAAAGTTTTCTGATTTTAAATCAAGTTAAATATGATTTGGTTTTTTAAGTGCTCACTAAGCATAAGACACTCTCCGGAGTATTGTACAGACAGGGATGTGAACAGAAACACGGAACTCAGGCAGCTGCTCATATCCAGCCCTGGAACATTAGAGGCTTGCGTGCTTTACCCAACTGATCTCAGATTCCCTTGCAGATTTGAGTGTTTATAGTAACACCGATTATCTAATAAGTAAGTACTAAATGAATAAAAGTTCTAGCAGTTTCATCAGCTGAAAAGAATTGTTTCATTTACTACAAGCAATGGGTTTTTTTTTTTGAAATTGTTTTGCTAAGGTGGATAAATCTTAACCTATTAATATAAGATAAAAAGTGAAAGAATAGAGAATGTGGAGTGAATTTTTTTAAACTTAAGGAAATTACATATAGTTACTGGTGAATAATTCTGTATTTGTGAGAGTTATAAAAGAATCAGTGTCTGTGATGGTAGGTTAATTAGTTAAAAAATAATTCTGAGGAGATAGTACTCTCAAAAAACAAGTAAGGGAGATATATGTTCTGAAATTGTTTATCTGTAATACAAAAAAGCTAACAAAAAGTGTACACCTATACCAACAAAGTTGTGAATTCTTTTTTTGGTTATAGAAGTAGTGATCTTGAAGGAATAGAACAATGGATGAGTGAATGAGCAAATGTTTTATGTTCTTAATTTAAGAGAATAAGCTTCAGAGTTGAGAATCTAGTAGTTGTTGGTCTTTTCATTTTGCCCTACACAATGTCTTTGTGAGAAAGAAAAAGAAAGTTTGGGATGTGTAGCTGTGACTTGGGATCCTGAGAACTGTACACTTGATCTTAGCCAAAAGGCTGAGAAATGATGGGCTCCTGAGAACTGTAAGAATATTCCATTTAAAAAGTAATAGTTTTGTAGGCTTTTCTTGGTATGGTGTTGTCTCACTTAAGGTACAGAGTTAAATTGTATATTTACTATTTTGGTGTCCAGTATATATAAGATCATTACGATCATGGGTACTTGGGTTTGTATAACAAAAAATGTCCTAGGCTTATTACACTATGTTTCGTATGCTCCATTATACTTACTTTAATCAAATATATGTGTAATTAGCCCTAGCTTAAAAGACTTGTTTAGTAAATCCAGTTATTTACTTTAAAGCTACAGAAGAAGGAAGATCAGCAACTGGAGCCTAAAAAAAGTACCAGCCCTAAAAAAGCTGCAGAGCCCACGGTTGATCTTTTAGGACTCGGTAAGTAAGAAAAGGTAACAGTCATCCTTAGAGTCACAAAACAATTGAACTTTTACTTGAACTGAATATAATGGCTTTATCATCAATATGCTGAAAGATACCTATTAACTGAATTTGAAAATGGTATGATTAGTTTGTTGAGTTCCCACAAAAAGGAAGTCTTTAATAAGGGAGCCAGTCTCTGTCAGCACTGTCTTCACTGACTACAAGTAATGAGTTCCTTGGGGAAAAGGATATATCAAAGTAATCTTCAGAGGCTTGGCAGATGTGACACTTTAGCACTTAACGAGTGGATTATTTTCTCTTTCTCCTTTCTCCCTTCATCTCCCCTCCCTCCTGCCCTTACTTTCTTCCCCTCCCCCTTTTAATTTTGTGAGGGATTTTTCTCCTTAATACAATAATTCTGGGTTACTGTAAAATGTGGTGGTTTATAAACAAAATTCAACTTTTGTTAATTGAAGCAGCATGTTATACCCATAACTAGATTTACATCATACATCTGATGACAGTGAGCAGCACTCATTTTAATTTAATTTTATTTTCATGGCTGACAGATATATGTAGTCTTTGTAATGAATAAATAGACTTTCATTCAAGGGTTGTTTATACTGTGCTTATCTATAAATATTGTTAGCTCTTATTTATATTTTTCTCCTCTTCTAAAAGAATCAGCTTAATAAATGGTTATTTTGAAATGTAGTATGAGACAACTTTGCATAAGAATTAATTAAAAAAATTTTCTTAGCATACAGCACCTCAAAGGAGTAGGGTGCCGGCCCCATATACCAGAGGTAGCAGGTTCAAACTCAGCCCCGGCCAAAAAAAAAAAACTGCAGAAAAAAATAACATTTTCTTAGCTTGGAGAAATACTGACAACTAAAGTAAAAGAATGAAAGACAGTTGATGGATAAAAAATTTCGTATACTGCTTTTCAAAAAAAATTGGTATTATTGAGTAAAAATTTTTTCTTATTTAAAGAATTATAGTTGAATGTTTTCTTCGCTTCTTAGGAAGTTGGTATGTCATACAAATATACTTCCTGAAAGTAAAATTGTATGGTGGTTAAAAATAGTAGGTTGGAAATGTGAAAAATAACTATAACTATAATTTTGAAAATAAGGCTTTGGTCTAGGTGTTCTAAATATAATTATGTTGAATTCTAGGCCTCATAATTTTTTAATTTTATTTCTTTTGCTGCAAATGAAAAAAGATAAAAAGATTTATTATGAGAGTAAAAAAGTATCTTAATAAAACTATATATTTTGGTCTTCACTGCACATTTCTTTTCTAGTCTAAGTCCCTGGTTTGTTATGAAAATAGTTTGTAACTGATATAAACTAGACCTGCTTCTTATCCTGCATCTTCATTCTTTAATTCAGCAAATACCGAGTGCCTACTCTGTGTCGAGGTACCATTGTCGGCACAAAGGAGAAAGAGTACAGATAATAATCCCTGCCCTCCGGGAGCTTTTATTCTGTCTGGGGAAACAGTGAATAAATAAGTAAAATGTATTGTAGCTTATTTATGTAATTGGTATAGATGAAGGAAAACAAAAATAGGTAGTTGTAATTTTAATAGGGTAGATAGGGAAGAGCTCACTGAGATTTCACTGAGACAGAGACCTGATGAAGATCTAGAGGTCTGGATCCCTGGGCAAGAGCATTCCAAGGAGAGAACAGCAAATGCGAGAGGCTGTTTAGTAGCTGCCCACTTGAAGTGTTCATGGGTACACTCTGGGAAGGATGACGTAGAGGTGGAGGGGACTGATCTAGGGAGGAAAGGGGGGTAAAGAGGAAGCAGGTATCTTGTGACAGGACTTTGACTTTTACTCGGAGTGATCTCAAGCCCATGGGAAGGATTTGCAAAAAGATAATTTTCTGACTTTGGTATTTAAAGAATTATCATGGTTATGGTGCTAAGAAGAGATGGTAGCAGGGTGAGGCAGGAAGACCAGTGAGGAAATCATTATGGTAAATAAGTGAAGGAATGATGGTAACTTAGAGTAGGTGGTGGCATCAATCAAATATGAGAAATGAGAAGAGAGAGGGAATTGAGGACGGCCCAACATGTTTTTACCCTGAGCCATCAAAAGGGTGCAGTTGGAATTCACTTTGCTGGGAAAGTCTGCAGGAAGTCTGAATGGAACATTGGGAGTTTTGTTTGGGTCATATTAAGTTTGAAAGTCTAATTTTAATAAAGGAGATCTTTTTTTTTTTTGAGACAGAACCTCACGCTGTCCCCCTGGGTAGAGTGCCATGGCTTCACTGCTCACAGCAACCTCCAACTCCTGGGCTCAAGCGAGTCTCCTGCCTCAGCCTCCCAAGTGGGACCACAGGCGCCCACCAGAACACCCGGCCATTTTTTTTTTTTGGGGGAGTTGCAGCCATTATTGTTGTTTGGCGGGTCCGGGCTGGATTCGAACCCGCCACCTTAGGTATATGTGGCTGGTGCCCTAGCCGCCTGAGCCACAGGCGCCGAGCCAATAAAGGAGATCTTAATTAGGAAGTTGTATGAATTGTGAGCTTAGAGAGAGGCCTGGGATGGGAACATGAAATTGTTTTTTAGAGTTGTGACACTGGATGAATTCACCAAGGGAGTGAATGTAGACCCAAGAGGAGAGGTTCAGGTGCTGCATCCCACTGTACTCAGACGTTTGTATAGAGGTCAGGGAGGGAAAAAGGGAACCTGAAGAATGACCAGGAAGGAGTGCAGGCGGACATAGGAGGAAACCAGTACCCTTAGCATCTGCTGTGTGAGCTAAATCAGTCAGTCATACTAGAATTTATGTGTCACAGATTATGCTGTGGTAACAGACGTCCTCAAAATATTGGTGGCCTACAGAACAAAAGTTTATCTGATAATTTCAGGACAAAGAGTAATTGCTATTAGCAGTGTCCTCTAGTACCTTATAGAGTAGATGGGATCCAGTAGACAAATGGAATGATGGGCCTTTAAGATGCTCAACTATTGTTGCAATAATGCTGCATTTTGAACAGCCCCCTAATTTCAAGAGCTTATGACTAGCAAACATTTATTTCTCTATGTCAACTAGGACAGTTGCACTACAACTTCGTTTGATACATTCTCTGCCATCCAGGTTATTGGAGGGCACTATTTACCAGCCCTTTCAGTACGGCATATTGTATCGTCATTTCTCAGGTTCCTATGAGTGTTTCCTTGTGTTCTATCACCCTGTCTTGAACCTCATAACTTTTAGGGTTTGGCTCTGGCACCAGCACTCTTTTGGTATCAGTCAGCTATTGCTACCTGGCAAACAACTCCAAAATCTCAGTTGCTTATATCAACTGACATTTATTTCTCTCACTCACAGTGCTGTGGGTCTTTGGGGTCAGCTCTCATTTAAACAATGGGGGAGCTTTAGGAAACAGTTCAAAGGAGAACCAAGATTGTTTAGGGGGAAAAGTGGAGGGAATTTTTCTTGGAATGATGTAACAGGGTGGTTTTTCTTACCAGTTTCTTCACCAGGATGGTTTTTCTTCACCAGTTTCTTTGCTCAGGAAAAATCTTCCCAGAAAAATTCCCAAGGTGTGCTTGGTCAGAATTGGATTACATGACTTCAACTCTGTTTGCAGGAGAGGACAGGAAGATAGAGCATTTAAGCTCTACAGTGGAGGTAGGCTTTGCCGGTGAGAAGTTCTGTGAGCCAGTGAGATGGGGTTTGGCAGGTCTGCAGTGACCACGGTCAGAGGTACCTTTCATCCTCACTGCAGTCTTTGGGGTAGAGAGTATTTGCATGTGCACTGCCCCCCTTTTCCTTTTTTTTTTTTTTTTGAACAGGCAATAAAACTAAAGCTAACAAGGATTAATGTTAAAGGTACAACTTCTTTACAATAGAACTAGGACCCAAATGCTATCTTCCTGTCCTCTCTGGCAAATAGAGTCGAGGTCATGTAATCTAATTGCTGACCAAGCACACCCTGGGAATGGAATTCTGCTGGGAACTTTTCTGGGAAAATATTAATTTTGTTAATTAATTTCTGATATTAATTCAGTTATGTTAAGAAACAAGTCTAACCATGTGTCAGTAACTGTTTTGAGTGCTGACAGATATTTATTCATTGAATCTTTGCAACATCCCTGAGGTTGGTGAACTACCATTTCCATTTTATAGATGGAAATAAGTAAGGCACAGAAAGGTTAAGTGACTTACCTGAGGTCACAAAGCTAATAGGTTAGAATCAGGACTTAGACCAGGTAGTCTGGCTCTAGGACTTATATTCTTCACACTGTGTTGAGCTGTGGTAGAAAATAAAACTTAAACAGTAGCAAATGAGATCATACTACACAAAGTGGATGTTGAACCATATGTCAGACCAATAGATGGCAGAATTATGTCAGGAGAGGACATTGGATTTAGAGGTAACAGCTGGATTTTATCTGACCTCCAGCATCTTCATTTTGGAAATGGACATAAGAACTCTACTGTGGTTGATGGGCAACATACCAGTAAGTGGTGTGCTTTTGAGAAGTACCTCGTGTGGTAGCTTGCACTCCATCCTGTGCTGAGACTGTAACCTGTACACTAGGTCAGACAGTATCAGTAAGAGGTAGCATAGGCCTTAGAAAGGATGTGCAGAGGAGGGACTCAGATGATGCTAAGTAACATAGATTAAGACTCCTTCGGGGTTATTCCTCAAGTAGCTGTTTCCATCGAGAGAGAAAGAGGGAGACAAATGAGAATAGTAATTGCAAAGCATGGTCTTTGTCCTGTGGAGGATTTGCAGCCATCTAAAAGAACCGAGGAAATTGGGTTGCCTCAGAAATTTAGCTTATCACCATTTTTTAAACATTGAGAAAGAAATTTGGTTTATAGAGTTTGGTTTCATATTTATATAATTTTTCTTTTGACCTATAAAATGGTACAGAGATACTTGAGAGATAGATTTTAAATAATTAATAATTAATTAATTTTAAATAATTCTGTAAAGTTTTTTCCTTACACCACTTCTCAGCAATCTCAGCAGCTCTAAATCAATATGTGGATGTCTTCTTAAAGCTTGGTGGTACCGTAGGGCTTTCCACTACACAGCATGGTAGTGCCTGTTCCTAAGAGTATTCTCTGCTCAAAATTTGACCAGATTGCGGGAATGTCCAAGAGTAAATTGTCCTCCTGGTACAGTAGACAGGCAGCATGGTAGGGGCTTGAAAAGTGAGGGACAAACAGAGCTAAGAGAATTAAGATCGTATTTTAAGCTTGTGTCTGTCATTTTAGCAAATTAGCCTCATACCACCTACTTAATAGTAAGAAAAGTTAATTAAAAAATAAAAAATTCTAACTCTTAGGTACTTTATTTTGAAACATTTGTGAACAATATAAAGCTTGAAAAATTTGATATCCTTCCAATAAACATTTGTGACTTGGATTTACAAACACGTGTGTCATAAATCAATTCATGCATTTTAATATAAAGGAATTCCAAATAACATTTTTATTAAGAAAAAAACTTTAAATGATATTTTGACTAGAAAACAAAAAGTTCTTTGAGAAATGCGAAAATTTTAAAAGCTTTAAGTTTTGCAATTAAAGAGAACAGTGCTGTTTCCACTTGAAATTCATCCCTGCCTATAATATCACCTCACTGATTTCCAAAGAAGAATTAGACTGGGTGGTTTTCATTGTAGTAAGGGTGTACAGTGCTCAGTCAGAAATGGTAATGGAAAGCAAGACATCCATCTATCACATTCTAATCTGCCTTAAACTAGGTTACTAGTACATAAAATTTCAGGTTGCTGCTTGACATTTTAAAATTATTGGTTTGAATAGATTATGACCAGCTAGTGCCTCTGACATTCAAGTAAAGGAATAATTCAATTAATATTTATTATGGACCAGCAGCGTTCATGGAAATCCAGAAAGTGCAGCTTTGTGTGTTTACAGCAGTGCAAGTGGGGTAGGAAGTTGCTGTCTGGAGACTGGGGGACTGGAGAATTATCATCGAGGGATGAGATGGGATTATGGTTGTGAGAAATCAGTTTGAATTCTGGATTAATGCTAAAAATTTTTAATTGAAATTTTATTTTCAATTAAAGTTAGGAAAGATATACAACTATTCAGATAAATGCAACTCTTAGTCCCCTACCTTTGTAGACCATATTATGATTTAAAATCCATCTGCATCTTCATTGAGCAGACAGCCTTGGATCATCTCTCAGGTGCTGTGATTGGACACCTGGAACAGAGCAGTAGGAGGGTAGAATAAGGCTCCAGCCAGCGAGGCGGCAGGTACTGTGGGGTGGTGTGACTCAGTGAGGCACCAAGCTGTGGGCAGAGTGACTCTGGACACTCATTTCAGTTTTGGAGAGAGAACCCCAGCCTCACTGTAATTAGTGATTGAGAGAAAGGAAGCCCCAAGGTTTCCAGTCAGGAAGCAGTTGTGATATCATGGAAACAGTTGTGTGAAAGATGTGGCTATGGGCTTGGCACCTGTAGCTCAAGTGGCTAAAGCACCAGCCACATACACCAGAGCTGGTGGGTTCTAATCCAGCCCAGGCCTGCCAAACAGCAATGACAACTACAACCAAAAAATAGTCAGATGTGTGGTGGGTGCCTATAGTCTCAGCTACTTGAGAGGCTAAGACAAGAGAATTGATTGCTTAAGCCTAAGAGTTTGAGGTTGCTGTGAGCTGTGATGCCATAGCACTCACCCAGGGTGGCAGCTTGAGGCTCTGTCTCAAACAAAAAAAAAAAAAAAGAAAAGAAAAAGAAAGAAAGATGTAGCTGTGAAACCAGTGAAGAAGGGGAGCTAGCTTAGGGTATTGATAGAGGGCTGTGAGGTCTTTCAGAAGCATGTGGCTCTAGATTCCCAAGAGAGAAGATTTGCAAGGAGGAAAGATCAGCTGTGTGAGGACTTTTAATCAGGAGATCACTGGTACTTTTCCAAAATAGTATCATTTCACTTTTTTTCCCAACAAAAGTGGGATCACCTAACTATTAGTTGCTTTTCTTGGGAAAGCATTTCAACTCCCCAGTCACATCCTGAGCATTTGCTTTGTGCCAGCCATGGTATTAAGGAGGCAGCTGCACTTTCTCTTCCTGGTGACAGGGCAGAAAGAACTGGAAAAGGGCTCTGGGTTATAAAAGTGGGGCGTAAGAAGCCTGTAGCATACTGGTACGTGCCTGTAAGTACATTTAGATGCCATGGCAAAACTGAAAGTGAAAAGGAGAAGGTGCTGGGAAGACCACCATTTTGCAGCTCCTGGATTAGAGAAACATTTGGGAGGCAGAGTCAGGAGGCCTGACTGACTGGATGTGGGTGGTATGGCCTGCAGCCGGGTGGTGTCAGGCATTGTGGGCAGGAGTCATTCATGGTTTTAGAACAGAGCCTGGTCAAATACTGTGGCCAGGCTGGGTAGCACCTGTCCTCAAGGTGCTATTCTAAGGAGTTAGGTCTCTGGCCATTTAAACTATTTTAACTCTGGATAGGGAAGCAGCACCTATTTCTGCATGGAGATAATAGAAAAAATTTCTCAGTCTGGTTAATAGCAGTTGAGTTTTCCACGAGCACCAGTCAAACTTCTGTTGAAGTCCTAAGCTTACTGTGGACATTCCCTTGAAGTGGTGTGTGGATTAAATCAAGATACCTTATGTAAAGTGTTGGTCATAATACTGGACAAATAAGGATGCATATTATACATGGATAGTCCAGTTCAGTTTATACTAAATGTTTTTTAATTATTTTATTTATGCTCATGTGTTAAAAATGTAACTCTAGAAAGCAATAATGGTATGGTGTCCATATACAAAATAATACCCTGGAGTATGGTAATGGCACTCCTCTGTGCTATCCCTCTCCTTGCCAACACGGATGGATGGCTAGCACTAGGACCTTGGCAACAGGAGGGCAGAAGTGGCTGGCATTGGTGCCTCCTTCTGTCACAAGAGGTGTGAAATGCAGAGGCAGCCCCTGCAGAGGAGCCAGAGCCACCCCAGGTAGCAGGTGAGACTGGTCCAGATGACCTGAGCACCCAACCTTCCCATCTGTTCCTTCCCAGCACACCCTTATCCCCACATCCTCTAATTTCCTATTCCCACCCATGTCCATCAATGGAAACATAGTCACAACCGCTCCACTCAGAACCCTGGTGGGCTTCTTTCCCAGGAAGCTGGTGAGGGGCCAGGGCCAGCCATCCTGCCTCAGCTTCTGATGGTAGATCCCTGCCCTTTCCATGCTGCCTCATTCCTCATGCAGCTGGCCCCATTTTGAGACTCCCAGGATACTGCTGAAGAGGAAGATCCCTAAGCTGGGGTCTGGGAGACCTGGATTCTGAGACCCAGTTCTACTGAGGGCCCACTGTTGAGACCTTGGGCCTCAGTCTCCATGAAGTTTCCATCCGTGAGGGAACCTGGCAGAAAAGCAGGAAAGCTTGGGGATACCTGAGCCAGTAGATTGCAATTTTGAGCCTATGACATGTCCAAAACCCCAGTGTATTGAGTTGGTATAATTTTCCACATTTGCCAGTAGGAAGAACCATCTAGAATGCTTGTCAATAGAATGGATACTCAAGTCTTTCTCCTGAGAAGTTGATTCAGTGTATTTGGGTGTGGTTCAGGAGTCTCATTTTCACCAGTCCCCTGAGGGAAAGGCTGGTGTCGTTCATTCATTCAGATATTACTGAGTGGCCAAGAAGGTTATAGTCTAGTCACTAAACAGAAATGTAAATGCACCGTACATCACTGGGGTATCTTCAGGAGGGCTTTCTCCTCAGAATGGTGTCCGGGGGCCTCTGAATGGGGCCAGCTGCGTGAGACAAGGCAGCCAGAAAGAGCAGAATTTACCATCAGGTTCCTGGGGCAGGCAGGGCTGGCCCGGGCCCCTCATATCAGCTTCCCAGGAAATATGCCCATGGGGTTCTCAGTGGAGCAGCTGTGGCCATGTTCCCACTGACAGACATGGATGGGAGTAAGAAACGAGAGGATGGGGGACGAATGGGGCTGAGAGGGGAGGTTGGGCACTCCAGTCATCTCACCTGCAGCCTGGGCTTGCTGTTTCTCCCGGCTTCTCCCTCACTGAGCCTCAGGCCTCCTCATGGGAAGGAGGGGCCGCTGCGCAGCCACTCCCACCCTCCTTTAAAAATTAAAAGATTATTTTCTAAAAGTTTGGGCCCAAAATGTGGGTGCACATTATATGCAGGAGCGCATTATACAGGGCAAAATACAGTAGGTCACCGTTTCTCATTTAGATTATTTGTCTCAGATGAGTTCTGGGATAGTCAGAGTTAATAGAATCCGTGGGCTCCTCACCATATTGAGGATTTCTAGATGACAGAGACTGGCCTTCAAGACTTTTGTCATATTTGAAATGTTATCTTCCTTCTAGCCATCTTGTGTCTTGGTGTGAAGTAGGCCAGTGTGAACGCATGCTGGGCATGCCTTATGTTCATCCAAGACGCCACACCTATTTTAACATTGCTGTCGCTCAAAACACTTTAACCTTTTCCTGTCAATTTCTGGTATTTGTGCATTTTAAAATGTTCATCTCCCAGCTCAGTTCCCAAGTATATGTAAAATACTGGCCTGGAATCTTAAGGTAGTGAAAGAATAGAGTTGTAGGTTGATGCCTTCCCTTTAACATTGAAATCCCTTCTTCATTTTACTGCATTTGCCTGATTTCTTCTGCTTGCTCACTGCTTTTTCAAGGGGTCCTTTGTGCTTCATTATCATCTTTATGATGTTGTCCCCAGCTAAATTTCTTCCATTTGCCTTAGGCTTTTCTTGTACTTTAGATCTGCCATTATTTTTATTGTTCACCAGCTACTGTTTCTGCATACTGATTAGAGGGAGCTACTGGCTGCTCCCATCACCTTTGTGTGGCTGAGCAAGGAATACCACAGGAAGGTTTGTGTCAGTGGTGGATTCTGCAGAGACATCCGCTTAGCTCATTCTGTGCACTCGAAAACAGGAAGTTTGCCCTCGTGTAGATGTGTATGTATAAGCACGCACGTGCACAAACAAGGCACAGCCCAGGCTGATTAAATGTTCTTAAATTAGTGATTTGCAGCATTTACACTATTTAATTAGAATAAGCTTTATTCTTTCTAAATTTCTAAATTATTCATCTGAAAAACTTGTTTTCTTCTGTGAAGGCAAAAAGTGGAAACCTAATAATCACATGTATATGTAAAAAAAAAAAAATTATTTTCAGCCTGTTTGTATTCTGTTGCTTGTATGGCTTCTGAGCTATTATTTAGTCAGCAACAACTGTGTTATTAGTTGAGCCCTTGGTCAAAAGGGTACATTGAACTCCTAGTGATCTGTGGCTAGTCTCCACTGACGGGGGGCTGATTGTATCCCACAGGTGCTTTCCTCCTCCTGTTTGCTCGTTGATGGCCACACTCCCGGGTATCCCTCCCTGTAATGGAGAAGACACTGGGGTTGGTACAAGGACAGGGGGAGAAGATGAAGAAGTCCTGGAGTTTTATGCCAAGTGATTTTTGGATGGTCTTAATCACTACTTCTCAAACTTAGTACAAATAACTATCAACTATTTGAAAGTTGGTTTTTAATTTCTAGAATTTTAAGTGATTTATTTGTATTTAGGTATAGTTGTAATTACATGATTTTTGGTAAAATGTGGTTTCTGGAAAACTAGGGATCAGAAGACCGTTCTACTACAGGTTTTGCTGCCTACCTGAGAGACACTGAGGAATCTTTTAATCTCTGTGCCTGAGTCTCCATAACTGGAGTTAATGGGAGGAGATGTCCTTCTCATCTCTCCTGGAATGGAAGGATCATAACATTTAAACATTCTTTATAAACATCCAGGATAAATGTCATATTTATAATGATGGTAATGATGAGTCTTTGTTTTTTTATAAGTACAAAAAATTAAAAGCACAAACTCCTTTAAAAATAAATAGAAACAATCCTTGTAAAGAATGTTTGGCAAGCCAAATGTAGTAAGTAAAATTAGCAAACATTAAAACACATTGGGAACTTATATTTACTGATTTTGCAAGGCTGAATAGTTTTCATTTAAACTTTCATTAAGAATTTGGTTTTCAACAATTCTGTAGATGCATAGCTTTTATAGTAACAAAGAAAACTGATGATAGTGAAATCCAGAACCCATTTGTAAGGGATCACATAGGAAGAAGACTAGAGTAGAAAAAAAAAGAGGGGCAAGAAATTGTATGTTGTAGGTGTGAGAATATAGAGGAATTACCTCTGCCCATCACAAGGCAGCTGTATAGAGGAAACCTTGGTCAGGCCCAGGGGAAGATTCCTTATCTCACGTTTTTGGAGGTATGAAAATAATCTTGTATAGCCAATTGAAAATGGTATCAACCTTCCTGCAACGAGCCCTGTTCCTAAGTAGGTGCATCCTGTGTCTCATAAAGGACTTAGAGCCCCTCAAGACTTAAACTGTAAGTTGACTTTCATGATAGTGCCATTAATTCTCTTTATAACCATGTGGTAAGTGCCTATAAAGAGAACAGACTTTGTTGTTTGTGTGAAATGATTGAGATTTTAAGAGGTCAATTTTAAAATAGTAATTAAAAAGCACATACAGAGAATGAGAGAATGAACCTGTTTATGGTGCAGCAGTGAAAAACAGGTAACGTTACCTTGCAGTGAAAGAATTTGAGCTATGTACCTTTGAGATAAGGGAGTGTAGTTATTTACAGTTCTGTTTTTGCAATGGTGAAAATCTGGAAACTACACAAATGCCCATGAATCACAAATTGAATAAGTAAGTTATTATAGGTCCATGCAGTATCAAGGAATGCAGAACCCCCACCTACATATGTGTTGTTTTGTATAAAGAGGACTATTTTTGAATGATCCTATAGAAACACATTTAAAAGCAATGTGCTTTTAACGTTGTGGTAAAATACACCTAAAATTTACCATCTTAAATATTTTTAAGTATATAGTCAGTGGCATTAAGTATGTGCACATTATTGAACAACCATCACTGTCATCCATGGTGGGGACTTTTAGTTACTTAGTTTTGCATATTTTGAATCTTTTATGAGAACATGTTGCTTTTATAGAGAAAATTGAGTAAGAATGCAGTGTAAGGCAGTGTTTTTCAACTTTTGTTATCTCATTGCATATTTTCAACCTATGGTTAAACTTCCTCAGTATATTTAAATAATGTTGATGAAAAGAGTACAAAAAAAGAATATACTTACTGTGCTTTGAACTTTGGTAAATCATATAAATGGTCTTTAAAAATGTTCACAGCACACTTAAAATCCTCACACGGGTTGAAAATCACCTGTGGTTCTGCTATACTCTGTGATATTGAGTAAGTTATCAGTCATATGTGTGATCTTCAAAGGTGAGAAGTGGGAAAATAAGACTAAAAAAACCAAATAATGTGCTGTACATTATTTCACAGATAACGTACTCGCTAGATACTGAATGGGGTTAGATTTAAAAGTATAAATATGCTCATATTCTGTGAGAATATTTTATGTAGAATAGGCACCATTTTTGAAAGATGTATGATTTATAAAAGCAATGAAAACACTTTGTGTGTGTAGTGAATGAACCTTGTGGTCTCTCACAGCACATCCTAGGCGCGCTGGTCTGCAGTAAACTAGACTGGCATGTGCCGTGTGAAAATCAGCTGATAGTACTTTCTGGGTTCCCCCCAGATGTAACAGTTTTTCTTATGTTAAAGGTTTTGTTTTTCAAAAATGTATCCTAATTGTGTTTGCTATTGCTTTATAAAACAGCTTTTTCTTTATTTACTTTTTTCTTTTGGTTATAGTTGATTTTGTTTTGGAGGATATGTGCTTCTGTTTGTAAGTTTAAGTTATATATATAGTTACATTTTCTGTTGATATGGTGCTTCCTCATTCATATGATAGAATTAAACATGTCTGGTTAATGGAATTCCCCATCCCCTGCTATGTAGTGTATGAGTTGAACCACTAGTGGCTTACATGTCATTATCATTCAGGCTTCTTTATTGAAGTGCTATAGATAACACAGAGAAGGTATTCCCTTAGTTGTGTGTGTATCTTTGTTTGCTTAGAAGCAGGGTCTTGCTCTATCACCCAGGCTGGAATGCAGTGGCATGGTCACAGCTAACTGCAATCTCAAACTCCTGGGCTCAAGCAAGCCTCCCAAGTGGCTGGGACTACAGGTGTGCACCACCACACCTGGTTTCGCTGTGTTTCCTGGGGTGGTTTCAAACTTCTGCCCTCCAGTGATCTCCCCACCTCAGCTTCCCAAAGCATAGATTACAGGCATGAGCCACTGTGCCTGGCTTAGTTGTGTTTTGAATCTAGAATACCTTGTCCTTTTAAAATATCACTTTATTTCTGGCCAATATTTACACTATGTACTACACGTCATATAAATGGAATATGGATTGAACTGGGAAAAAACTGTTTAAAGAGGTCTTCAAAATGAATGTTACATTTGAAAGGGTTAGAAATAAAAAAATGGCTTTCATGTATGAGTCTTTTTTTTTTTTTACATATACATGTGTTTATTAGGTTTCCACTTTTTACCTTCACAAAATTAAAAAGGCTTAAAATTTAATAACAATAACAATGTTTAAGAAAAGGACTGGAAACAAAAACCTCATAATGAATGAAGATAAATACATTCAGAAAAGAAATCAGATGATTACTGCATCGAAATATTAAGCAATAATAATAATAATGCAAAGAAAGTAACATTCACATTGTCAAATAAGAGTATGTCTATTGTAGAATGCTTTGACTCTGAGGTTCAGTATGGAGTCATCAGTTATGTATGAGTCTTATCCTAATTCTTTTTGTTAGTTGTATCTCAACGTATGTTATATTTGCATTATTTTATTGCTTCACCTTTCAGTGGTCCATAGTGCTTGTTACAGACATAACATGGTAATATACATGTAGTAAACATATTTCTTTTTTACAGTTCTGATAATGTGAACTCACTGAAAAATGACTTGAAAAATACTTCCAGTTGACACCCTAATTTGTGTTTTAAAGACTATTATAAATTAAATAGAAAAAATACTTTACTGTGACCATTTATTGTCAATAATGATAATTCTTTATAATTCACAGAAGCTTACATAGGGAAATAAAAGATCAATTTTTATAGTTATACTTGAAAAAAGAGAAGAAACCTAGGAATTTCTGTGGATTGTAGTGGAAATACACCCGAGTAGACCTTCCATTAAATTGCTAGTATTTGAGTATCTACTTTGTGTGAGACAACCCATGCAGTATTGAAAAGACTTTTAAAGATGACTGATTTAACTTTGAAGAGAGTATAGTATATGTAAGAGAGATCAGATGAAATTATAAATTGTTAAAGTAGAAGATTGATCAGGAGATGAGTCTCAAGAGATTGGAGTTGTGATGCTCTGACCTGCTTTTTGGTTAAGGCCACAGAACAAAATCATATGAGATGTTCCAGTCACTGAAGCATCAGGCTTACAAACTCTGTCCACTGTATCCTACTCCAAACTCCCAGTTCTTACACTTTGTAAATGATTCACTAACATAAAAAAAACAAACTTCTTTGAATTTTTAAGTAGAAAGCTCTGTCAGAGTCCTTTTCTCTGTACAATTCAGTGGCTTGGTATGGCCACTACTAATGGTGACTGGGCTTTAATAAAGAAAGGATTTAGTTCAGGTTTATGGACATTTCCTATAGAATCATTTTTAAAAATGATTTAATGATTTTTTTCTTCTAGTGTTTTTCCTTACTGTGACTTTATTTATTTATTTGAGACAGAGTCTTACTTTCTTGCTCTGGGTAGAGTGCTGTGGCATCATAGATCACAGCAACCTTAAACTCGTGGGCTCAAGCGAATCTCTTGCCTCCTGGGTACCTGGGACTACAGGTGCCAGCTACAACGCCCAGCTATTTTTTAGAGACGGGGGTCTCACTCTTGCTGTCATGAACTCCTGAGCTCAAGCAGTCCACCTACCTAAGCCTCCCAGGGTGCTCGGATTATAGGCATGAACCTGTCAGGCCCTTATTGTGACTTTAAAATGCAACATTCCAGACTTTTTAAATCCTCTGGCCAGGCATGGTGGCTTAACATCTGTAATTCCAGCACTTTAGGAGGCTAAAGTGGGAGGATCACTTGAGGCAAGGAATTTGAGACTAGCCTGGGCAAAAGAGTGAGACCACATGTCTACAAAAATTTTTTTAAAATATTAGCCCCAGCTCTACTGGTGCATGTCTTCAGTCTTAGGTACTTAGGAGGCTGAAGCAATTGGATCACCGGAGCCCAAGAATTTGAGGTTGCAGTGAGCTGTGAATGTGTCCCTGCGCTCTAGGTGGGGCAACAGAGTGAGACTCTGTATCAACAAAAATCACCAGCATTTATTTCAATGGTGGGTAGAATTGAAACAATCTCTAAAACATAACCCCCACATATATATTAATGGAGGATCATTATTTATAAGAGCCTGGTATTGAAGTTTACCTAAGCCACTTACCTCAAAAGTAGCATCCATCTCCTAAGGTGAGCTAATATTTGTTCAGTACTCAGAACAGTCCCTGGCAGATAGGAAGTGCTATAAAAAGTTTCTGTGATCCTATTATTAAAAAATCAGGATAGAGAATAATGTGAATAGTATCATACCATTTGTTATAATGGAGGTTTGGATAAATTTCTAGAAACCAGTGGATATAAAATATTTCTGGGACAGTACACCTTATGGAAGTGATTTCTTTGGGAAAAGAGATAGATCCTGGAGAAGAACGTGTATTTCATCAGCTTTTGGAAAGTCCCTCCCTACCCCGCCTTGTTATTATTTTTTACCATATGTTGATTTTTAAAATAATGTCATGTTTCAAGTAATTTAAGAGAATGTACCTTAAGAATCTTATGTTCTTTTCAGATGGCCCTTCTGAGGCACCAGTGACCAATGGAAACACAACAGTGCCAGCCCTGAATGATGATCTGGACATCTTTGGACCAATGATTTCTAATCCCTTACCTGCAACTGTCATGCCTCCAGCTCAGGTAAGTGTTAAGAATAGGGTTTTATTTGCTCATTGCTTATTTCCTTTTTGAAAAGCTTCAAAATTTAAATTTTCAAAGAATTATTTCTGAGCAGTCACTAATTTGAAAGCCTTCTGTTCTTTAGACCAGGTCTTTGCAAACAAAACCTGCAGCTCGTCTTTGCAAATAAAGGGGTGCACTGGTGCTGTAAAAGCAGAGGAGAGTTGAATACGAGAACAGGGACTGTATGACCCATGAAGCCGAAAATAGTCACTGTCTTTAAAGTTCTAACCCTCGCTTTAGGGAAATAACAGTGTTTAGAGTGAACAAGTGGAAAAACTCAGAATATTAACTTTAACCTGAGATTTGCAACAAAGTCACTTACTTCAGAGGTTTCTAAACTGTGTTTGTAAATAATGACTGAAATAACATCTAGCAAATTCAATACTGATATTCTTCTTTTTAGTGAAGAGAAATGATATTTTAAATTAGCCATAAAGCTTACCTGGCTGTTTTTTATTTAGTGATTTTAAAAAATATCTAGAACAAGGCCATGGGCAGTGGCTCACACCTATAATCCTAGCACTCTGGGAGTCCTACATGGGTGGATTGCCTGAACTCAGGAGTTCCAGACCAACCTAAAAATGGCTGGCTGTGGCTGGCACCCATAGTTCCAACTACTTGGGAGGCTGAGGCAAGAGAATTGCTTCAGCCCAAGAGTTTGAGGTTGTTGTGGGCTATGACACCATAATGCTCTACTAAGGGCATCAAAGTGAGACTTTATCTCCAAAAAAAAAAAAAAAAAAAATATATATATATATATATACACACACACACACACACACACACACGTATATCTAGAACAATTATATTAATGATTAGGATATTTTAAAAATATGAATTTTGAATTGCCTTCTCAACATTATAGAATTTCTATAGGTGAAGACATGAACTTTCAGGAAATAAGTTACTCTTAAGCAAGAGTTCTGTTTTAAATTTATAGTTGACAAATAAACTAATTTGTTTTAGAACAGTATTATTTTTGAATAATTGAGTCAAATCTGAATTGTTTGGGTAGAAAGTTTTCATGAGAAGAAGTCTTATTAGTAAGACTAACAATCTATTTTTATTACATATATTTATTGTTATGATAGTTGTATAGTTACCACTTAGAATTGAACAGGTAGATTTCTTAGGAATAATTATTTTAAAATGGATCTTTATCAAAATTGTCTGCAGCAGCAGTACTTATTCTCAGCAAAGATAGCCTATTTTATGGCTTTATACCTCCCCCAACACATAAAAAGCGAGACTATACTAATAACAATTGTTATTGTTTAAATTACTTAGCATTAATTACCTTATGAATTTGTGCCAGTATGGGTGATTTTTCTCAGCATGCATAAATTTTAGTAAAGGATTCTCTACCTTGTGAATATGAAATAGATTGATTTTACCATCTGCTGTACATCTCTGGAATCTAGTCTACCTAAATGGGGTTAGAAATACTCAGTTGACAGGAGTGTACGTGTGTATGTATTGGGGGTTTGAGAAACAGTTCCAGAGTTCCAGTGTTGGTGTGGAGAAATTCTTTTTCCCATCCTGTTTTTTTTTTTTTTTTTTTTTAAGAGACCGTGTCTCCCTGTGTCACCGTCAGTAGAGTACGGTGGTGTCACAGCTCACAACAACATCCAACTCCTGGGCTTACGCAAGTCTCTTGCCTTAGCCTCCTGAGTAGCTGGAACTATAGACGCCCATCACAATGCCGGGCTATGTTGCTGTTGTCGTGGCTGCAGTTGTCATTGTTATTTTAGCTGGCCCAGGCCAGATTCAAATCTGTATGTAGCTGGCACCGTAACCACTATGCTACAGGCGCTGAGCCTTCCCATCCTGTTTTTCATATACACTCACCACCAGTATCCAGAGCTACAGAAGTGCTGAGTCCTATCCTTGCTTGGTTTATCCCTAAGATCCCTTGACCTAGAGGCCCTGCAGCTTCTTAAAGTGCAGAAAGGCATCCAGATTTTCTCTCTTTGTATCCTGGGGTTGTAGTGCTTACAACTGCAGCTCCAAAAAAGTAAGTGGAAGTTTGAGTGCTTACCACCCTTGCTGTTTGTTTTGGCCACTTTGAGACTTGGTTCATGTTGAAGTAGATGTTACCTAGTATCTACCGTCATCAGAAGAAACATATGTGATGTTTAGAGGGGCCTGGAGATCATAGCTTTTCCTACCATTCTGTGTTATCTTACAATTCTCTCATCCACAGGGAATAGACCCCTGGGTTTTGAGTAGATCTTAGATTGAGGAGAAACTAAAAGTGATAAAAAGATCACTTAGTGATGTAGTTCCTTTGTTATCTAACAGTATTAACAATAAATACTTAGTATACTTACCCATTGTACAAAAACACTTCTTGTGGTCATCAAGCTCTTCCCCCTTCTATGGAAGAAAGACTGAATGGAGAAGTGACGTGTCTAAGGACACACCATTAGTAAGTCCTGGCAGGCCAGGCTGCCTCCAGTCCATGCTCCTAGTCACCTGTTGTTGCTTCATTGGGACTGTAGATATTTTATTCAAAGGCATCGTCATATTTGATGTTCCATCATGTCTTAATTTCTTACTAGTTTTTGCAAAATCAGGTTCTTTTTATTTGTAGCTCATAATTCTTGCTTAATTAGTTATAATGGATTCAAAATATTGTTCTGCTTAAATCAGTGTGTGGTTTACCAGAATGGATGGTAATTTGTTGTATGATGTTCTAGCCAGGACATTAAATGGTTGAATTGAACCTTTACTTGCTGTTCACTTTATTCTATAGTTTGAGAAGAATCTTAGCCAGCTTTTACTCATCTTCATAGAATTCTTTGATACTTTTTTCCTATTTAAAATGTGTCCATATAAACAGATGTGAATGTGATTGAATATTTTATGACTGCAGAGATCATTAAGGTTGGTAGTTGTGATTGTATAATATTATCTTTGTGCAAGATACAAACAATTAAGTGAACATTTTGTGTTATATTTACTATCTGCTTGTTTATTGGTATTTGTGTTCATTTGCTCCTTCATCCAAAATAGCGTGTAGGCTATGGTTGGTATGGTTTGCTGTACTTCATTTCTGGATAGATTGGAAACATTCTAGTGTTGTGATTAAAACTTGACTAGGTGTATAAATCTTTTATGATACAGCTTTTTAAAAGACAAAACCTTTTCATCACAGCAGGATCCTCTTGCAGTATGCTATATTTGTAGAAATGTTATTTATTCCAAGAGATACCAGTTCCTTGAAGCAGTAGTTGTCAAGGAGTGCTGAGCAGGTCCTCAAGACAGCAGCCACCAACTATTGTTGAACCCATTGGGTTCAGGGTTCAGGATGTGATGAGGAAAAATGTGGCATCAGCCTAGCTGGTAAATGCAATTTATTATGAAAAAGCTTCATCTGCTTCTTTCAGATGAACAGATCAAGTTAAAAAACATCGAGCCTTTTGCTCTAGATGTTTGTGTGGCCTGTCCTCTTGACTGTCAGTCACTATTTTACCTGCTATAATTGTTTGTCTAATTTGATAACTTTATTTGGAGTTCAAGTAATAGATGAACTTTGCTTTACTATGCAGAATTCAACCCCTTATTTTGGTGTTTGTCTCAGGGTACGTCCTCTGTAACAGCAGCTGCTACACTTTCTACAGTAACATCTGGGGATCTAGATCTATTCACCGAGCAAACTACAAAATCAGACGAAGTGGCAAAGAAACAACTCTCCAAAGACTCCATCTTATCTCTGTATGGTACAGGAACCATTCAACAGCAAAGCACTCCGGGTAATTAATTTTGAAATCTGTTTTCAATGAGTTGTGATGACATTACTGGAAGTACATCCTTTGTAATTGTAATAACATTAATTATATTTCTTCCCTATTTTTCTGTGTAGTGGGTGCTTTTGTTGTTGCAGTTTACACAACTATGAAACTGACATGAACAAAGCATTAGAATTAAAAAATTAAGATACATGTACAGGATTCACAAAACTTTATTCATTTATAATCAACAAGCTGTTCACATACCACTTAATATTGTTTCACAAGCTTATAGGACATGGATTATCTTTGAAGAATTATTGAAATTGTATTTGCATGGAGTTTATGACTTTGTATACGGTATATTTTCTTTGTACATAAACAATAAGCAGTCTGAATTGTTACATGGTACCAAAAAAGTTGACATTTTGTAATTAGAATGACATACTAGCATACAATTTATCGTTTACAATTTAATGTGTCAGATCATTTCTTCTAGAATAAGGAACTGTATTTCACATATGAGCTAAAATTATATGATAACTCAGCTACTTTGATTAAAGACGGATAGTCAACTCTCACTTGCCTGTTTGGTATTGGGAAACCAATGGTACACATCAATAGAAGCCGCATTCGTGTCTCATCTCATGCTATGTAGTTTGGTCTTTACAATAGAAGATATTTTATGTGGCTGTTGCACAAGATTTACATTTCTTGATTAAATTTACTCTTGTTAATAACTGATTTGTCTGCATTCTGGAAATTACTAGGCCCGAAGGTTGAAGCGTGCTGATCTGAGCTGTGAGAGCAGACCGAAATAAAAGTTTTTGCTATGGGTGGCTCAGAAAGACAGTACTCGTTTTTCTGCGACTGTAGTGGAGTTCGGCTATAAGCTATCGCCCTGTTCTCTTCATTCATTTTCTTCTCATGGTTCTTGTGATGCAGGTGTGTTTATGGGACCCACAAATATACCATTTACCTCACAAGCACCGACTGCATTTCAAGGTTTCCCATCAATGGGTGTACCTGTGCCTGCAGCTCCTGGCCTTATAGGAAATGTGATGGGACAGAGTACAAGCATGATGGTAGGCATGCCCATGCCCAATGGGTTTATGGGAAATGCACAGACTGGTGTGATGCCACTTCCTCAGAATGTTGTTGGCCCACAAGGAGGAATGGTGGGACAAATGGGCGTACCTCAGAGTAAGTTTGGCCTGCCACAAGCACAACAGCCCCAGTGGAGCCTCTCACAGGTAGGGGTCACTTACTTTCCAACTTCTCCCCAATCAAAGAAACCAGATTTAGTTTCCAAATGGTTTTATTTGTTTTTAATTCTAATGATGTGGCAGAAAGAATTCAGTAGGAATAATGTTGTGTAAGATCAAAGGTGTTTATAGATGTTTGGAAGTTGTATTGAGTAGGAGGTTGTGTTGAATAGACAAGTGATTTGTCATTATCCCTATTTTTAAAAGTATTCTGTAAAGAGATGTTAAGCATTTTTCATTTCAGATTATAAGACAACTGTCATGGTGAGTATCCCTGTTTGTCAATAGCTAGAAATTATCTTGGGTATCATGAGAGACAGCCTTTCTGCCACCAAGCTTTTTTGATAACTTTCATGAATTAGAAAAAAAGATCCGGCCTCATATTCTCAAAGCACTATTAGGGATCTAGACTCTCCTCCAGGTCACATGGTTACTTCCCCTAGATTCATAAAAATTCTTTTGTCCAGAAATCTTTGTAAAGTTGCATTTTTTTCCCTACATATCCTCTAATGACTCTTCTGTTTTAGAGTATCCACTAGCTCAAGAATCCCCATAAGGCATGAACAAGTCCACACTTGTGTCATTCCTTTACATGATCTAACTTAGATCAAGAGACAATATTTCTGTTTTAGGTACTCTGTTCTGACTTTTTGCTAGCCAGGTCCAGTCTTCTTCCTTTTACATTTCCTATTTGGTGTTCTCCAGATTTTGGTTATCTTGGTTTCTTTTTGGTCAGTTCTTTTTCCTTGAGAACATTCATGCAATAGTCTAGAATGATTTTTGACTAATGTTAGCAAAATCACTGTGTGTCCCAAGAATGCTCTAAGTTATTTTTGCTGTCACCATTTACAGGAATATATCTAAGACATTGGTCTCTATCTTTTTGAAGCTCTCACAAATTGCCAGATGTCAATCACAGTTTTTATGTGGCCAGAATGCTGAGGCATACAGCCAGCTCAAGTTAAGGTGCTAGAAGCTGACTTTGGCTGTTACCTCCAGCTAGTGCAAAGGGGTGATGCTGTTCTCCAGCATTCTGTTAGTAGAATCTATTAGCCAGGGATAGGTGGTTAAAATAGCCTTTAGTGGGTATGATGATGTGGTCTTTCCCTTCAGATACTTACGATGCCTGAGCAGTGATGTGGTTCATCTTAATGTCTTCAAATAATTGCAAATAAGTGTACCTTGTTAAGAACACACTCTAACCCTGAGCACAGGGGTCGAACCCACTCTGTTCTTTACAGTAAATCTTGCATTTCCTTCTCTTTTCACCAATTTTGGCAGTAAGAGTTCCACAGAGTGAAGATGCTTATATATATTTGACTCTGGTGTGAAAGAAAAATACATGTAATCTCATATGAAACTTAATTTTAGATATTTATGTTGTCAGATCAACAAAAGAAAAAGTACATTTTATGACCACTTTTTTGGGGGGCCGGGGCTGGGTTTGAACCCCCATCTCCTGCATGTGGGGCTAGGGCCCTACCCTTTTGAGCCATAGGCACCTCCCATGACCACTTTTTAATATTGAGAAAGTATATAGAGCCATTTAGGATTTTAATAGAGAATATTAACTATCATATAAACTTTATAGGATAATTTTAGACTATTTTACTTTGTAAAATTTTCTGAGTCCTTAGTATAAAGCACAGTATCCTAGCATAGTTGAAAGAGTAGTAGATTCATTTTATACTCTATACCCAGACACAAATTCAAAGATTGCTTTGGTGTATTTTTTCAGTTGTGGTTAATCTTTAGGGATAAGAAATTGAACCTAGAAAGTGAATAAATACAGAGTATCCATATGGTTTGTGTGCAATTTAAAATAGTTGTCTATTTTAATTTAACAACTGATAGACTATTTTAAGTCGCACACGAACTTTATGGCCACCCTGTATAGTATGATTGAGATCACAGTATAGGCAGTGCTAAAAAGTAGAAGAAAATAAAGGACAAGAGGGGAACAAATTAGCTATTTGCTTTCTATTAAAAAAAAATATTTGGATGGTAGTCTGCTTTTACTCCAGTGCTCTGCCTGATTTTCATATTATTAGAAGAAATGTCCAACTATGGTTAAAGAAAGAATAATTAAAATTAAAATAAGCCCCTTAAACTAAGCCTTTCCTGTGTTTCACAGATGAATCAGCAAATGGCCGGCATGAATATCAGTAGTGCAAACCCTGCAGCAGGCTTTGGCCAGCCGCCCACCACCACAGCAGGATGGTCTGGAAGCTCATCGGGTCAGACTCTGAGCACACAACTGTGGAAATGAAAACTGAGACACAAGTTTCATCCAGAACTACCACCTGACATTCCTTGCTAAAACGCATCTAGTTCCCCTGTTTATTCATGTACATACATATTTTTTCTTTTTACCCATTTGTTCATATTACGAATTATCTGATTGACCGTGTTGGTCTGTACTGATTAAATTTGATGTGGTGAAAGCAGGTTGATAAACCATTTGATGTCAAAGGCAGCTTTGCTCATATTTCCCATGATTTCATAAATGACCATTATTTGAGAAGCTGCTCAGTCAACTTGCGTAATTAGTTTTACTCAATAAAATTATAGCTCTAATGTTTGCATATAAGGGAAGTAGTTATCATGTTAGTAATACCTCTAACAGTATAAACCCCACCCCCAAATTAGCCAGTAATCCTGTAGGAAGGTACTGTATGATCAAATGTTTAATCATATAAATAGAATGTAAATGTATCACTGAGCACTGTTTTCTAGTGTATCAAAATTCTTTTATTTCATCATTCACTTCACTGTGCTGTTGTTATGATGTGATTAACAGGGAACGTGGTTAGTGAAAGGAAGATAAACCTGGATGTTACTACGAAACTTAGTTTAATGAGTGTTTGAGTACTTCAAATTTTATCTGCCTCTCATAATTTGGATCTCCTCTTATGTACATAGTGCTAATGTGAAGACCTTTTTCTGCACTATATGCACACAGGGTAACTAAAACAAAGCCACTTTGAATCCTTGAAGGTATATCCAGGTTTATGACAGTAATTGTGTTTACATTTTATGGTGCCTAGTATTGACAAAATATTATTTCCCTATATTAAACAGATGAATCCATAGACCTTTCAATTGTGGGGTTTTTATTTCCTGTGATGTATACTGCCACCAACCTTCCAAAAAGTTATTTAATGTTGCCAAGTAGGAATTGACACTGTTCAACTGATGAAATGCCTGTCATCTGTTTCTAAAACCTGTTCAGTTCTACCAGTTGTAAGGCTAACTGGGGGCAGGGCAAGCATGTACGATACTCAGAATGGTATTTTGCAGTATCACAGAACTGTACTGTACAGAAATTTTCCAATTTAGTGGTAGGGAGGACATGCACAGCAAAGGAGGACCACCCGTGCATTTGCACATCCAGTTGGCTTCTGTCAGCTGACAAGCACTGGTTAAACAGATGTCCGTCAGCTGGCGTGAAAGGCTGCGGGACTGAAGTAAAATGAACAATACCTGAATGCTCTGCAGCCTCAACTCCACACGGCCTTGTCCACGCCCACTGCCAGGCAGACTGCACCAGGTGTCGCCTCCATTTTATACCTCGATTTTCACGGTGTCCAGGTGGTACTTGGGCTCATTGGCTAGATTAACCTTCTCTGTCCGTGTGTGCCACACGAGCACCTGCAAGACAGGGAGATGGCTTGAGTAGGGCGCTCCCAGGCTGACACTTGAGGTCGGGCAGCACAGAGGAGCGCAGTACCTTGGTGCAGTTACTTGCTTTAGGTTCCAGTTCTTCTACGGTCGTTATCTGTTTTAGAAAGTCAGATTCTTGCATCCCTGGCTGGGATCCACGACGTTTAAATACAGCTTTTGGGTTGGACAGGATGACTTGAAGACTTACAGCAAATCCTTTGTGAAAAGTTAAAAAAAAAAATGACTTTTAAAGTAAAATATTGGTATACTTCTCTTTTTTCTAAATTTGTAAATTTGGTCACATCAAAAACAATTTTTTAAATACAGATTTAAATATGAACATTACCTGTATTACATTCTCAAAAGGAAAATCAGTCATCACTATATTGTGCATTCAGTGCACAGGGGTGCACATATGCAAACTATGACGTCTAGGCTGTTGATAATAAAGGGTGAATTTTATAAGCTGCTATTTCACAGAGAACATCACATCCTCACATTTGACCCTTTAGGAATAGACAAAAACTAAGTGCAGCTGAAAACGTGCAGACTCCGCCTAACTATCCTTATAAGGAGGGTGGGCCTGCCTGCCCTTTGGCATCACTAGTCATGCTTAGCAAAATCAGCACTGCTCTGATTCACTTTGCACTTAGAAGATTGAATAAAAGAAGTAAAGCCAATTAGATAGAAAATGAATAATATGCATTTATAATCATTTGGGTTAAATTTCTAGTTTGGCTCAATCTGAAAAGGGTGGGGACTTGGGCAGTGCAGAAGATACCAGGCCGTGTGATAAATTTGTTCTTTTGTATTTCATTTACCAAAAAAAAAAAAAAGGTGTGAACTTCCTTCAGTGGTTTGGTCATATGGTAAAATCATTACTGTTTAAACTGTAATTAACAAACTCTGTGTTTAAGGCTCAGCCATTAAAGCATTCTAGAAGTAATTGTTTTGCCATCTCAGCAAGTAATTATTTTGAAGGTTTGAAGCCCTGGATCTTTTTGCTCTTAATGACAAAGGTGACACTGTAAAGTTAGGCATCCTCCCAGAGTTGAAGCTCTGAAGACTAATCCCGGGAACACTTCATTTGCCCTTCTCCATATTAAATGATTTCTGCTGCTGCTTGCAAAAGACAGTTGGCAAAATCAAATGATACCAGGCAGTAATTGAGGAGTGATAAGAACACCACAACCACCATTCTCATAACCTCTCCAGATGCCAGACTGGGCCCATCTTCTGTTCTAGACCCTACTACCTTTTTGGGAAAACTGAACACTAAGCCACTTACAAACACAAGTTGGTACATTAGGTCCTGAGTGAAGCAGAAAAAGGATCATAAAGCATAAGCCTTGGGACTAATCCCAGTCCCCTCCACCAGTCCTAGAGGGAGGCAGCACACTGGCAGAAAGAATGCAGAATTTGGAATTATTAGGAGCTTTTTGTTTTGCCGAGGTCCCCTGCACTGGCTAAGTCCCTAACTTTTCTTGACTGCAACTTTCCCATTTCCAGACCTACAAGAGAAGTGTGGCACCTTCTTGACTCAACGTTTGAAGGAAAATTAATTTTGGAAGGACTTAACTGACTGCAAAGCACTATTATGATAACACAATATATAAACAAAAGTGCCATTATAAATATTATGGGGGACAGGCAGTATTAGCCACCATGTATGGCTGGAGAATGAATGCTGGTTGACAGGTAAAGGGCTACGAAAGTTCTGGGTAGCAGAGCCAGGCCACCTCCATGTCACACCATCATGGAAACAAGTCTGAAGCCTTTATCAAGCAAAAAACTAGGCCAGCCAGAGGACTCCTCAACGAAAAGCCAGAGGTCCAAATTAATATACAAACTGCCTTTTCTAATAAGCCAAATGTTAAAAAGAGTTCTTGTTTTTTTTCACGTGCTTATAAATAAGCTTCATCCTTTTTTATCTAGATGAGGGTGTGCCCTTCTCAGTCACACTGATGCTCCTGGCAGATCTTTCACGTGGCTCCAAGGTGTTCACTGTAGTTCTCCATTCTCTCAAAAACAGGATCCAAATTGTGCAGAAGTAATTCTGAAAATGATATGAAGCCACTTTGATCTGATTTTCTTCACTTTCCCCCAAGACTTTAACATCAACCACTGCAAGATTCACATTTAGAGTATTTTGTTTTCCTCGGCTCAGGAGTTGCCTAGCTGCTAACGCAGTTAGATGGCAGAATACACAGTTCACAGCCATTCATAAAGCTAAACATTCTGCCGCAAGGGCCCCTTTCCTGGCCTCACTGGAGAATGGGGTGCACCTGGAAGGCCAGGACCCTGCAGATATGTAGTGTGGCACACCATGGTGGCAAAGTGGTTTCCTGTTTTCTTTTCTTTCTTTTTTTTTTTGAGACAGAGCCTCAAGCTGTCCCCCTGGGTAGAGTGCCATGGCATCACAGCTCACAGCAACCTCCAACTCCTGGGCTCAAGCGAGTCTCCTGCCTCCGCCTCCCACAGGCGCCCGCCACAACGCCCGGCTATTTTTTGGTTGCAGCCGTCATTGCTGTTTGGTGGGTCCGGGCTGGGGATTCGAACCCGCCACCTTAGGTGTACGTGGCTGGTGCCTTAGCCAGTTGAGCCACAGGCGCCGAGCCCTGTTTTCTAATATAAAGGTGGGGAGAGCACAATTCAGTTGCACCTTAACCAGTTACCTTGATTTCCTTTGCCCAGGGCCTGCTGACAGCCATTAGGCAAGGACTGCCCATTAACTGGGCCAAGCCCTGGGGTTTTTTTTAGGAAGCATCTGACCTGCTGTGAAGCTGGAGAGAGTTAAAAGAGTTCTCCTCTAAAACCATGGCAAAGACATTTTAGCTCTTGAAGCAATGATTTCCAACCTCAGGTGGATATCTTGAGTTTTTTCAAGTATCTATACTTCAAGTATTACATCTTTCTTCCCTTTTTTAGTGAGATTAGCTTATCTTTCAAGATGTTGCAGTAGCTTTTGAGATATTAAAATAATGGGAGGAGGATTTTCTGCCCTGGTCAGTTTTGTAAAAAAATGCTTTTGAAAAGTGGTTGTTCACTGTGAAGGCAGAGATTTCCTGACTTCTTCAAATGGAGGTGGGGGGACATACAGTTGCCCTCCATCTCTGCAGGTTCTACATCTGTGCATTCAACTAACCACAGGTCGAAAATAATTTGAAAATAAACAATGAAAAATAACAATGCAGAATAAAAATACAAATCTAAGAGCTATATAGTAAATCAGCTATTCACATAACATTTACATTGTATTGGGTATTATAGGCCATCAAGAGATGATTTAAAACATAAAGGAAGAAACATGTTTTTGTATATAAATATGCCATTTCATTCTGGGGACGTAAGTGTCCATGGATTTGGTATCTATAGGAGTCCTGCAACCATCTCCCCCTCAACCCAGATTACTGAGGGACAGTTACTTCCTCCTAGCCAGAAGGATAAGGCCTACCTCAATATACGCCTACTGGCGTTATTAATGGAGTGTGCAATTTGTAAGCCATCCCAAGGCCAACAAGCCTTTTCCACTTCTGGACAAGACGGAGCCAACAGGTGCTGTTTTTTTCCCCTACTGTTTCAAATAACTAAAAACCAAAATTTTTGAAAAAAGTTTCCAAACATTGGGGAAGGTGTGCAGGGCAGAAGTCTCCGAGGAAAAGAAATGTGATCCCTACAACTGCCCCAGCTTCCTCCCTGAAGTGTGTTTTTAGGCTATACCATATGAAGGAGAACCCAGAAAGCTCTGCAATCTCCTCAAGCTGAAGCAATTGAGAATTTGGGGAGGCCAAAACGATTAGAATTTGCGGTGTAGGATACTGGAAAGCGCTTTCCTCAAGTCTTCAGCTGAGTGTGATGAGCAAATGCACAAAAGTACCGAGGCCACGTAAAGACCCACTAGAAAGCAGCAGGTGAATCCGTTCCTGGCTCTCACTTCCGCGATAGAAGTAGCGCTACCTAGTAAGACCTGAGGTACCTGGAGAGCACTTGGAAAGTTACTGTGTCCAATGTGGGGTCAAATTCGCCGGGACCTAAATGCTGAGCTGGTTCAAACTTTAAAAGCAACCCTGGAAAGGATCAAATTGTTCCCAAGTTAACTGAGTCGTGTCCCAGTACAAAGCTCAAAAGCTCACAAATATCTACATATATATTTATGGTGTGTGTGTGTGTATTTCATCTATTACCTAGAAACATAAAATTTCCAAATGTCTGAGACACAAAATATACAGAGTAGAAAAATATCCCATCATGAAGAAAAAATTCAGTCAACAGAAACAAATCCAGACATGACACAGATGAGAAAATTACAGAACAGGGACATTAATGTGTACTATACATTGTACACATGTTCCATATGTTCCAAAACGTAGAGGAAAGACTCAGCATTGTTAAGGAAAGATAAGGAAGACCCAAAGTTATCTCAGCAATGAAAAGTGCAATGTCTGAGATGAAAAGTATTAATACGCTGGTGGGACAAACAGCAGATAAGACATTGAAGAATAAAAGACTGGTTAATTTGAACACAATAATAAAATTACCAAATTAAACACAAAAAAGAGCCAACACACACGCACACACACACACACGCTGAATCACAACATGAAAGGTGAGAGAAAAAAATATATGAAGAAACAATGAAAAATTTATCAACTTGAAAAAGCAAATATATATAATGCTTAAATAATACTATCAGCCAATTAGGCCTAAATATAATGCTTAAATAATACTGTAAGCCAATCAGGCCTAAATGACGCAGAACACCTCACCCAACAATAGCAGAATATAGGCTGTCCCCAAGTTATGAACAAGGTTCGGTAGGTTTGCTCTTAGGTTGAATTTGTACCTTAGAACAGGTACTTGAAATAGCCTCTGTTCATAAGTGTGAGTCACGTGTCCATTGGATGTTTGTAACTCAAGGACTGAATGTACACAATCTTTTCACGTTCAAACAGAACATTATCAAGGTAGAACATAGTCTAGGCCATAAATCAATTCCCAATACATTTAAAAGAATTCAAGTTGCATGAAGTGTTGTTCTTTGACCGAGGAAGAATTGAAATAGAAGTTGGTAATATAAAGATATCTGGAAAATTCCCCAAATATTTGGAAACTAAACAACATAACTGTAGATCTGTAGATAAAATAGAGATCAAAGAGATCAAATGGGAAATGAGAAAGTGATCAACAGAATGAAAACAAAAACAATCAAAATTTGAGATACATCTTAAAGCAGTGCTTCAATGAAAAATTATTGTTTAAAGCGCTAAGCACTTATCAGATGAGAAGAAAGGTCCAACTTAATGACCAGCTCCCACCAAGAAAAAGTAAATGAAACCCAAAGTAAATAGAAAAAAGGTACTAATAAGAGTAGAAATCATTGAAATAGAAATAAAAAAGAAGAGACAAGATCAGTGAAATAAAAACCTGCCCCTTGGAGGAAAAAGTCAATACCATTGACAAACATCTACCCATACTTATCAAGAAAAGGACAAGGCACAAATTCCCACGTGAGAAACAGAAGAGGACATATCAGGGTGTGTTCTACAAACATTAAAAATAATACAGGAATACTATAAGCAACTTTTCATGTTATGACAGTCAAAATAGACAAATTCCTTGAAATAGAAGCTACCGAAGTTTACTCATGAAGAAATAGATCATCAAAATTTTTTTTTGGCATTTTTTGGCTGGGCTGGGCTCGAACCCAACACCTCCGGCATATGGGGCCAGTGCCTTACTCCTTTGAGCCACAGGCACCGCCCCGAAATAGATCATCTGAATTAAGCCTGTATCAATTAAGGAAGAAATAACAGCAATTCTACAGGAATTTTTCCAAAAAATAGAAAAGGAAGAAACACTTCTCAAATCATTCTAGGAGACCAGCGTTTCCTTGATACTAAAAATAGACAAAAGCATTACAAGAAAACTACAGACCAACAACCCTGACGAGCACAGAGAAAAATTCTCAGTTTTAGCAAATCAAATCCAACAATAAAACAGTAAGTGTCATGACTACATGAGGCTTATCCCAAGAGGTTGCTTTAGCATTTCAAAATCAATGTTATTCATCACATTAACAGAATAATAAAGAAGAAAAACTAACCAGAAAAAACCACAGTTGACAAATTCCAGATTCTAGTTAAGAATAAAAGGAGAAAAAAAAAAAACCACCTCTAAGCAAAGAACAGAAATGAACTTTCTCTACCTTCATAGGGCATTTACAACAAAAAAACAAAAAACCTATTGCCAACATTATACTGAATAAGAATGAAGCAAGAATGACTGCTCTCAATTTTTATTCAGCAGGTACTGGTGTTCCTGGTCATTTAAATCAGAAAACAAACAAAACAAACAGAAAAAGCATACAGGTCGGAAAGAACCATGGCAACTTCCACTTCCCCCTTCAGCTTCTATGGTCTGAGCATCAGTGTAATTTCACCTCTGCAGACTTGCCCCAGTACTGTGTTCTCTTCCCTACACAGAATCTAATTCCAGCAGGGCCGTTATAAATAAAAACGATTCCAGTTCTTAAAAGATGGATTTTGCCACCAGTTTCTTTATAGTCTGGTCCCCAAAAAAGATACTCGTAACTTTTTCTCTGGAATGATCAATCTGGGTGAGTGTACTATTATGGAATATTGGGCTCTTGACACATTCCTAGTATTTTCTGTAGGTATCAGGTCATTTCAAAAATCTCTCTCCCTACTTTAAAAAATAGGAAACAAGATTTAAACTTTCAAATTAAGTGCCATCCTGAAACGTGCTGGAGAAAGAAAGAGATGCGGGGGGGGGGGGACCTCATCCCCTCTCCTCTCTAATGCTCCCTGAGGTGCCAGCTCTCCGTTCATACCGCTTCCTAGCAAAGCACACACTGCCTGTTGGAATGTTGTATGAAACCGTCAGTCTCTGCTGTCCATTCTCTTATAATTTATCATACAGGGTGTTCCCAAAGTCGCCATACACAGGGAAAATGGGAAATTGTAACTAAATGTACCTTTATTTAGGAAATGTTCTCTACATGTTGGCTACCTCTTAGTAAAATTTTATAAAGAAAGGTATATTTAGGCATAATTTCCCATTTTCCTTGGTAATAACAACTTTTGGGACACCCCATATTAATATTGAAACTTGCTCTTTTAAAGAGTGTGATTAAGTAGTTTTTAGTACATTCATAACTCTGGGCACCATAAAACTATTCTTTTCCCATTGAATGGTCTTGGCACTTCTGGCAAAAAAATCAATTGACTATAACTGTAAGGGATTTTTCTAGACTGTCAATTCTCTTTCTTTAATGCACATGTAGGTGGTTATCCTTATTCTAGTACCACACTGTATTTCTGGAGTTTCTTTTCTTTCGTTCTTTAAATTTAATTGAGACCAGGTCTCGCTCTCTTGCCCAGGTTTGCCCTAAACTCTTGTGCTCAAATTGGCCTCCTACCTTAGCCTCCAGAGTAGCTGAGATTACAGGCATTAGCATGCCTGCCAATTGAATTATGGTAGTTTGAAAGTACATTTCAAATTGGGAAGTGTAAGTCCTCCAACTTTTCAAGATTGTCTTGGCTATTCTGAGTTCCCTGCTCTTACCTATAAATTTTAGGGTTAATCACCTTATCAATTTTTGAAAAAGGGCAGTTAGAATTGTGATAGGAATTACACTGAAGATTAGATTAATTAGGGGGACTATTACCAACTTAGCAATATTAAGTCTTCTAGTACAAAACAATATGAAATTTTCCAATCTATGAGCATGAGCTTTCTCTCCACTTCTTTCATTGTTTCAATGTTATTTTGTATGTATTGCCCGATGTATGTCTTATACTTTTTAAATTACTAAGTATTTTATTATTGCTGACACTATCATGAATGAAATTGTTTTCCTAGTTTCATTTTCAGATTGTTTCTGGCTAGTGTATACCACTGATTTTCATATATTGATTTTGTATCATGCAACTTTGATGTGTGTGTGGCGTGTTCCTTAGGGTCTTCTATGTAAAAGATTATGTCATTGGTAAATGGAGATAATTTTACTTATTCCTTTACCATCTGGATATTTTTAATTTCTTTTTCTTGACCAGTTACCATAGCTAAAACCTCTACTACAACAGTGAATTCAAATGGCAAGAGAGGTCTTTCTTGTTTTGTTCTTGATCTTAGAGAAAAAGCATTCACTTTTCAACTACTAAGAATAATGGGGCAGCGCCTGTGGCTCAAAGGAGTAGGATGCCAGTCCCATATACCGGAGGTGGAAGGTTCAAACCCAGCCCCAGCCAAAAAAGAAGAAGAAGAAGAATATTAGCTATTAGCTTTTCATTGATATGTTCTATCAAGTAGAGGAAATTATTTTCCATTCTTAGTTTACTGATCTTCTGTCTAGTGTTTTTATCATGAAAGAATGATCAATAGTTACAGGTGCTTTTTCTGTACCCATTGATCTAATCATGTAGTTTTTGTTATTCCATTGATATGATGTATTATTGACTGACTTTTGCATTTGAACTAATCTTACATTCCAGGGAGAAATCCCACTTGATCATGCTGTAATACATATAATCCTTTTTATATGTTGCTGGATTCACTTTATTTTTACTAGCATTTTGCTAAGTTGTTTTATGTCTATGTTCAAAAGGGATATAGGTCTACAGAGCTTTTTTTCTTTGTGATGTCGTTGACTGGATTTCATAGCAAGGTAACACTGAAGGCTGAGCATGGTGGCTCATGCCTTGTCATCTCAGTGCTTTGGGAAGCTGAGGCAGGAGGATCACTTGAGGCCAGGAGTTTGAAACCAGCCTGAGCAACATAGCAAGACTCCATCTACCCAAATGAACAAATAAAAGTAACACCAGCCTGAAAGAATTATTTCATATTCCCCCTTTTCTATTTATTGGAAGTGTTTGTAAAGGATTGGGGGGTAATTCTTCTTTAAAGGCTCAGTAGAAGTCACCAGCAAAACCTCCTAGAATTGGGCTTTTTTCTGTGGGAAGTTTTATTGATTATTAATTCAATCTGTTTGTTATAAGTCTATTCAGATTTTCTATTTCTTTTTGAGTCAGTTTTAACAGTCCTTCTAAGAGCTTTTTTATTTTCATCTAGGTAATCTAATTTGTTGGCAAAAAATTTTCATAGTATTTTCTTATAATTTTATCAGACTTTAAGGTCAGTAGACATGTTCCTTCTTTCATTACTGATTTGGAGAATTTGGGGCTTCTCTCCTTTTTCTGGACAATCTGATCAAAGATTTGGCAATTTTGCTGATGTTTTTAAAGAGCAGATTTTTGGTTTTATTGATTTTTTTCCTCTATTAATTTTTTAGTCTGTATTTCATTTATTTTGCTCTAATCTAATAGCGTCCTCTCTGCTGCTGATTTGGGATTTAGTTTTCTCTTTTTCTAGTTTCTTATGGTAGAATTTCAGGTTACTTGAAATCTTTCTTTTTAACCCTTTGCTGAGTGCTCAGAAGTGAAATATGCCAGTTGAGGTGGGTAGATGGCAACAACTGTGAGGATACCTGTCACACTGCAGTTTGTCCACTGGTAACAGTAGAATGTATGGGTCCTTTATCATGATTTGTGTAAAGCTCTTTGTATTTGCAAAACGAACAACACAGCCATCGTTCACACCAAATGAACATCTTATTTGAACATCCATAGGTGTTGTTCACAATCAAAAGGTTAATAGAGGCCTTTAAAGCTATAAATTTCCTTCTAAGCATTGTTTTATTTATAGCTCATAGGTTTCAGTATCTTGTTGTTTCTATTTTCCTTCATCTCAAAGTACTTCCCAATTTTCCTTGTGATTTGTTCTTTGGCAAACTGATTATTTAGGAATATTTTGTTCAATTTTCATGTATTTGTAAATTTCACAAACTCCTTTTAGGTAAGTATTTCTGATTTCATTGCAATATACTTTAAGACACAGTTTGTATAATTTCAGTTATTTTATATTCATTTTGACCTGTGGTCTATCCTGGAGAATGCTCCATCGTGTATTTGAGAAGAGAGTTAGGATGATTGGATGGAGTAGCCTACAGATGTTTGTTAGGCTTTATTAGCTCATAATGTTTTTTTGTTTTGTTTTGTTTTGTTTTTGAGACAGAGCCTCAAGCTGTCCCCCTGGGTAGAGTGCTGTGGCATTACAGCTCACAGCAACCTCCAACTCCTGGGCTCAAGCGAGTCTCCTGCCTCCGCCTCCCAAGTAGCTGGGACTACAGGTGCCCACCACAACGCCCGGCTGTTTTTTGGTTGCAGCCGTCATTGTTGTTTGGCGGGTCCGGGCTGGGGATTCGAACCCGCCACCTTGGATGTACGTGGCTGGCGCCTTAGCCGGCTGAGCTATAGGCACTGAGCCTAGCTCATAGTGTTTTAAAAAGCCTTTTCTCCTCATTGATCTTCTATTTAGTTGTCCATCTAGTGCTGGGAGTAAACGTTGACATTAGCAACTATTATTGCTTACTTGTCTATATTTTCCTTCACTTCAGTCATTTTTGCTTCATGTATTTTGGGGCTTTGTTGTAAGTCGTATATATATTTGCAACTGTTATCTCTTTTTGATATATTGACCATTTAATGATGATAAAACCACCTTTTTGGTCTTTAGTAACAATTTTGTCTTAATGCCTATTTTGTCTGGTGTTCATATAGCCATTTTAGCTCTTTGGTTGTTCCCATTAACATTATGTATATTTCCCATCCTTTTGCTTTCAAATTACTTGTGTGTCCTTGATTCTAAAGTGTTTGTTTTATCGATAGCATATAGTTGGTTCATAATTTTTTTGACCATTCAGCCTATGTTCTGAATGGACTGTTTCAACCATTTACATTTAATGAATTAAGATTTACATCTGCCATTTTCCAATTTACTTATCTAATGTCATTCTGTTCCTATTTCTCTGTTGTCACCTTCTGTAGTGTTAAACAGTTATTTCTTCCTGTATGATTGTCATTTCTTTTACAATTACTTTCTAAGAGGTAGCCATGAGATAACAATTAACATTCGAATCTAGTTCAGATTAATACCTGCTTAATTTCATTAGTATACAGAAACTTGGCTCCTATTTGGAACATTCCACCTGGTTTGTGCTGTTATTCTCACACAAATTACATCTTTATACATTTTTTGCCTGTCAATCCAGATTTCTAATTATTGCTTTACATTTTTTTAAATGGGAAATAAATGGGTTACAGATAAAAAGTACAGAGATGGTAATGCACTAGGTAAGTTTCAAAATTACATGTATACTGCCTTTCAAACTTACTATGAAGAGTTGCATGACCAGTGTTTTCATTTGTTCATGTGGGTTAGAGTTACTGCCCAGTGTCATTTCATTTCAGTCTGAAGGACTCCCGTTAGTATTTCTTGCACTGTAGTATTCCATGCACTAAAAATGAATTTTGTTGGTATTTATTAATTGGGAATATCTTTATTTCTCCTTGATTGTTTTGCTGGATAGGGATTTCTTCATTTAGAGTTTGTTCTTTCCCTTCTAGGACTTTGAATATGTCATTCCACTGCCTTCTGGCTTCCATGGTTTCTGATAAGAAATTAGCTATCAATCTTATTGAAGATCTCTTGTTAGTAATAGTCACTCGCTTTTGCTACTCTCAAAACTGTCTCTTTGGCTTTCAACTGATTATGATGTGTCTAGGTGTGGATCTCTTTGAACTTACATTACTTGAAATCCATCGAGCTTCCTGGATATGTAGACTAATGTTCTCCATGAAAATTTGGGAAATATTCAATTATTATTTCTTTTTTTTTTTTTTGAGACAGAGTCTCACTATGTTGCCCTCTGTAGGGTACTGTGGTGTCACAGCTCAAGCAACCTCAAACTCTTGGGGTTAAGTGATTCTCTTACCTCAGCCTCCCAAGTAGCTGGGACTGCAGGTGCCTGCCACAATGCCTATTTTCTTGTTGCAGTTGTCATTGTTGTTTAGCTGGCAAGCTTTAGTGCATGTGGCTGGTGCCATAACCACTGTGTTGTGGGTGCTATACCCAATTATTATTTCTTTAAATATTTTTTTCTGCCCCTTTTTCTCTTCTCCTGGGATTCACACACACACATATGTATATGTGTATTTACATTAGTACATTTGATTCATAAGATTCTGAGGCTTTGTTTGCTTTTCTTCATTTTTTTTTTTTATTTCTCAAATGGGATCATCTTAATTTACCTGTGTTTCAAGTTCACTTATTCTTCTGCCTGCTCAAATCTGCTTTGAGCCTCTCTAGTGAAACTTTTGTTTCTGCTAGTGTACTTTTCAACCCCAGTATTTCTATTTGGTTCTATTTCAAAAAACATAATTTCTGTCTCTTTATTAATCTCCTCTATTCATTAGACAACATTATGATATTTTCCTTTAGCTATTTAGATGGTTTCCTTTAGTTGATTGGATGTATTTAAAATGTCTGATTTAAAGTTTATGTCAAGTAAGTCCAGTATCTGGACATTTTCAGGGACACTTTCAGGAAAAGGTGACTGCTTTCTCTTTTGTATACTGGCTATGCTTGTTTCTTTGAATTTTTTATAGAAAACTGGACATTTAAAATAATATATAACAACTTGGGAAATCAGATTCTCCTCCCCTAAGGTCATTTTTGTTTGTTTAGTGAATTTCTTGAACTAATCCTGTAATGTCTGTGTTCTTTGCTGAATGTGGCCACCGAAGTCTGTGCTCAGTTAGCTTAGATGTCAGCTAAATACTGGACATATTTCTTTCAGTGCCTGAAACCAAAGAGTCTCTATCTTTTCCGAGATGCTCCCTGCGTTCATGTGGGTATGCTTCTAACACTCAGCCAGGCAACTGAAAACTCCGGCCTTCACTTCCTGATTGCACAGAGACTCAAGATCATGTGGAAGGGTGAACTGAGGGCTCTGTAAGGGTTTTCTTGAACATACGCACAGCCCAGGGTGTGCACACAGCCCTAAACTTCCACATGGTGTTCTGTATTCCCATAAATATATCAGACCTTTTCAAAGACTCCCATGAAATGAAAATATTCCCCATTTTTTAAAGTAGTAGGCCTAACTTGTATATCACAGCTGTTATCACTGCTTCAGGGAGCTGTGATAGTAAATAATCACCACAGTTGTTTTTAAACAAATGCTCCCAGTGAAAAGACTGTTTGCATCGGGTGAGCTCTAAGTGAGGTCAGATAAAGACAAGCTTTGTGAGTAGGGTTTTCTAGGGAACTGCTAGACAGATTACATAACGACAATTCTCTTAGAACGGAGAATTGATTTCGTTCCAACCATGTTATGCCTTTCCGGTGGCTAAGCTGACGTTTTCAAGACTACCAAGAGGCTGAGGAGAAGGGAATGGGAATAGGGTAATGCACAAACTATTATACTCACTGTTCTTACTGAGATTTAGCCTGGCTTTTAAAAAAATAAACACTCCCTAGATTGTTGCACACCTTTGGTTAATTTCCACAGTTCCGAAAAGGTTGATTTTGATAAATTTTGCCAGTGTATTCATTACTTTTATGGAAGAGAGAATATTCACAGTCCATACTCTGTCATTTGCAATGACATTACTGCCTTTCTCCTTTTGCAACCCCCCCAATCCCATTATCATCCTCCGAGATAAGAAGCAGCTGCTACCCTAACATAGGGCATGAAGGTTTAAATGGAAAGCTATTACTCAAGTACTTTTTAGCCCTGGTGCCCCAAAACTATTCCAGCTGAGAAACAAATGCATTAATAGTATTGTTTCCACTAGATTGAAATCAAATATAGAAAGCAGAAAAGAGAGCTATATAGAAGAAATGTGTTTTTTGCTTAATCTCATCTCTCAATAGCCACTGTTGTCTGAATCCACTATAGGTTATCATGGTTCTAAGACTGAATGCTTACATGTCATCAAGTGCTCTTTCATGGCCACAATAAACACTCCTTCCCAATCTACTGTTCCTGAACGGGTAGACAGAACTGTAGTTTCTCACGTTTCCTTCTAATTATAATTTGGAATCATTTTCTTCTGCTGCCGAAGAGGAATCAAAAAGCATGTCTTGGTTGTTAAGTAGGTCTGTTAATCTGGTTCGGAATACTGACTAAAACTTTATGATTGCTTCAGGGTGAAACTTTAAAAAAAAATTGGCTAGTGTTAAAAACTCCTCAGAAGTTATTTAGCAGTCATCATTCTTCCTGGAAAAAACTTAAAAACTCTGCATTTTTAAGAAGTATTCTTTATTTACTCTATAAACAATTCATTTAGATCTCTACTCTGAAAACAAAAATGCATCATAATTTATCTTCTAAGGAAACAAGTAGGATGAACAAAGATAGAAAACTTGATCCCAAGGAGCAAATACACATATAATTAAAGGAGGCGTAATTAATTGAATATGAACTGAAAATGTCATGAACGATCTTCTAATAGACATGTCTAACATTGAAGTTGGGAAGGGGAAATGGTTCTATGAACTCAATAGCCAAAAATGAGAAGTGTTGTCAAATATGATGGGAAGTGAACCCCTTTGTGTGCAGGGAATGGCAAAGTCAACCTGCTTGACACTGTTGTTTCATACTTTGTTTCACTCTTGAAATTGTCTACTTTACATTCTCCATCGTCACACTAAGCTACTGCAGTCCAACGGAGAAAATATAGCAGAACAGAGTGTCAAAGGGACCTATCTCCTGTTTCTCAACCCCAGTGAATACCAGTGAAATAATTTTTTTTTTTTGGAGACAGAGCCTCAAGCTGTGCCCCTGGGTAGAGTGCCGTGGCATCACAGCTCACAGCAACCTCCAACTCCTGGGCTCAAGCGAGTCTCCTGCCTCCGCCTCCCAAGTAGCTGGGACCACAGGTGCCCATCACAACACCCGGCTATTTTTTGGTTGCAGCTGTCATTGTTGTTTGGTGGGTCTGGGCTGGATTCGAACTTGCCACCTTAGGTGTATGTGGCTGGCACCTTAGCCGGTTGAGCTATAGGCACCAAGCTGAAATAATTTTTAAAATAAGTACTCTTCAATGATTCACTAACGAACCTGTTATACTTAAATTGCCTCCTACTTTCATATGGAAGGTAGGGTGGCTTATGATTAGAAACTTGTAAGAAGTTCATAAAGACCTATTTTAATAAAATAGTGTGGGAGAATAGCTGAGCGAATCCTTTAGAGGGCCTGGGTTCAAATCCTCACTCTGTCACTTGCTATTAAAGTGACTGCAAACGTGAAAATAGACAGTTACGCTGTTATCAGGTTATTGTAAATCTTAAATGAGCTAATACATTCAAAGCAAACAAAATATCAATACTACATGACATAATAAGCATTCTCTGTGTTAAGTATAATCATAAAAAGAGATCCCTCTGATTTGCCAATGTGGTTTCAAATAACTTTTTTTTTTTTTTTGAGACACTCTCACTATGTTGCCCTTGGTAGAGTGCTGTGCCATCATAGCTCACAGCACAGCTCACAGCAACCTCAAACTCTTCCGCTGAAGCAATTCTCTTGCCTCAGCCTCTGAGTAGCTGGGACTACAAGTGCCCACCACAACACCCTGCTATTTTTTGGTTGTAGTTGTCATTGTTGTTTGGCAGGCCCAGGCTGGATTCGAACCAGCCAGCTCTGGTGTATGTGGTGGCACCTTAGCCACTGAGCTACGAGGCACAGGGCCCCAGATAACTTCCCTTATGCGCCAGCCACATACACTGGAGCTGGGGGTTCAAATCCAGCCCAGGCCCGCCAAACAACAATGACGACTACACCAAAAAATAGCCGGCCATTGTGATGGGTGTCTGTAGTCCCAGCTACTTGAGAGGCTAAGGCAAGAGAACCACTTAAGCCCAGGAGTTGGAGGTTGCTGTGAGCTGTGATGCCACAGCACTCTACCGAGGGTGACAGCTTGAGACTCATTCTCTCTCCAAAAAAAGAAAAATAAGAAAAAGACATCGTTCCTGCCCTCTGGTCAGTAGACGCCCTGCACCCCAACCCCAGCGAGGTGGGCCCCCGCCTCCTCCAGGAGACCCCGGTCAGGGCGCCTCCCTCGTCCTGTCCTGCGGGCTGTGCCGGGCCCTGGAGGTGGAGCGCAGGGAAGGAGAGGGACCCAGGGGCCGCCACGCACGGCCTGTCCCGCCCTCGGGGCTGCAGAGCCTGAGCAGGGAATCCTGCTGTCTCCGGACCCAGCTTCTCTCCATGAAGGTGCAGAGCCCCTGGGCGCGGAGGAGACACCACCCAGCCTCAGTTTCTCTCCTTTTAGGGCAGAAGACTGAGAAGTGTGGCTAGGGGCGGGGATAGGAACCAAGGTCCTGGTGGGGACTGTTCCCCTGTCGGAACAGATAGCGAGGAGCTCCACTGTCCTGGGCCCTTTGCGGCCATTTCAACCACCATGGGTTCTTCCGGAAAGTTTGTGGGTAAGACACGTGTGTGTTAAAAAGTTTTTTATCTAACCCCAACCTGTTACACCAAAGGTGGGTGGCAATAGCCCATCCTGCCAGGGGAAGGACAGCTTAACCAGTCAGCTCAGCCTGTAAAAAGCAGTGTGTGTTCAGACTTGGGGGTCTCTTCTTCATTCACAGAGAGGGGCCTGTCTCACTCTGTATTTTCTCTGTAGTTTGTGTGCTTTGTTCTGTAATAAGTGTACGTGATTGTGATTGCTTTGTATTTGAGGTCACTGTCGTCCTCTAGGCACCAGCGCTCATTCCTGACGCTGGGAGCCAAGAACCAGGGAGCATCCTCCAGGGCGGCCTAACACTCTGGCAACTCCTATAGGGTTCAATTAGAAAGATAGATACCGCGTAGTGGTGTCATAAATGCTACAACAGACATAAGTAGAGAACTTTGGGGGCATAGGAGTTGGAGAAGCAAATGTTGTCTGACTGGAATAAGTAAGGTTTCAGAAATAGGGTGAAATCGGACATGGATTTTGAAGCACTTGAAGCATTATGCATGTACAAAGTGGGAAAGGAAAGCATTTTAAAGCTGAGTAATAGAGCCTCAGTAGCGAGTGATAAGGTTATGACGCTGCTTAAGTGCAGGACACTGCACCCCCTCCACTGAACTGAATCTTCAAAATGGTAAATTTTATGCTACAAAATTTTACCACAATAAAACTGCATTCTCAATTAATCCAGGCAATCTTTTCGCTTACACTTTTGGTGGTAATTTTTAGTTACTGAAATTAAAAAAAAAAAATTCCTATACTTGCTACGCAGGGTGGCTCATGCCTGTAATCCCAGTACTTTGGGAGGGTAAGGCAGGAGAATCACTTGAGGCCAGGAATTTGAGCCCAGTCTACACAGCGAGACCTGTATCTAAAAACATTAAAAAAAATTCCTTCCCTTTGCTCAAATTCTCTTCATGCTTGACCAGTGAAAGAAGTATTTTCAGTGAAATAATTGTATTGAGCATTCCCAAACTTTGTAATGAGGCTGTCCTACATGGGTCTGACTCAGTGGGTGGTGTGGGAGCATGGTGACCACTAATGGACTGTCATGAGCCACAGGCAGAAAATGAGAGCACCTCTCATCACCTACACCAGCCACTCTTATCCCTTGTCTGCACTTTATAATCATCTCAAGACTTAATAAAAAAATAAATAAAAACCCAGCCTACTCCCTCCATGCATTAAAACCAGGCTCACCCTCAGAGACTGTATGATCTAATTGATCAAAGGTGGAGCCCAGGTGTGGGTATTTTCGGAGGCTCCCTTGTAATTCTTATGTGTAGCCACACTGAAATCCACTGAATTAGAACAGCCTTAGAAAGCTCTCTGGAGTACAACTTACTATCCCTCTTTTTAATTTCACCATTAAGAAATAATGACAATGTTGTCTCAGAAGTAATAAGAAGGTTTAACTTTTAATTTTGATAATCCTTAAACTAGAAAAGAAAAACATGTTAAAATTCATGAATTCAGCAAACATTTGTTCAAGCTGCTGCCATCAGGGACTGTGCCCAGACTGGAGAAGCAGGGAGGCAGGCATCCTCACCTAGTGGCCTTGGCAGCTAGCCAACGGAGCAAGGTGGCAGGGAAGACACCCATGTATGCGCCACCTCGCGGACGGATGCATAAGTGCAGGATTCGGTCCAGGGGAGCAGAGCTATACTGGGTGGAAAATCAGGACTTCTCAGAGAAGCAATTCCTGCATCCCTGATGGGTCTGGAAAAGTAAGTGGAAATTAGATGGGCCAGCCTGGAAAGACAAACTGACAGTCCATATTCTGGGCTGGAAGGCAGCGTGTGCCATGCTGGATTTACTCAGGCCCATCAGCTGGGAGCAATGCCACTGACTCCACTGGCTGGCCAGGGTTGAAGGATTGACTGCAGTGGACTGATTTACAGTGTTTGGGGTCAGGGTAAGTACAGCCACTCAGAGAGCCCAGGAAAAATGCCTGCTAACATTAACTTCTGAAGCTGGTACAGAGAAATGTGTGGTAGTCACAGCTGCCAACCTGCATGTGTGCCAGCCCCTGGGTTAGTGGTACGCAGCAATAATCCTTAATCCGAATTATTTACATGAATAGTCTACCTCTTTACAAATTCCAAGTGAGAACTATGCCTGAAAATGCTTTCCTAAGGACTCTTAAGGGAGTCAAAGGGGTAAAAAGGGGATACTTCTCCTTGTGACTTGATTAGAAACCATAAGAGTCATTCTTTTCGATCCTTCCCCATGTGCCTTGAGTAATTTACAACAAATATGTGTCTCCTGTTCCACAGAGAGTCACTTACCCACTGAGGCAAGCTGGAACTTAACTGCACCAAATGCTTTGCAAATATAAATGTTACGGGTGGCATTTTCTTTTGAAAGGTCAAGTGCTTTGTTTAGTTTTTCAGCTGAGAAATTATAAAAATGAGCAAACATTGGCTCCTAAACAACTCTGTAATGATTTTTATTTGGGGGGATGTTGATTTTCTCCTGTTGATTAATTTCTTGGGGGCATTTAATCTAAAGTAAAGGCCAGTGTTTATCTCAACATGCCATCCTGCATGCTGAGCCAATTCATAGAATGACAATCAGCACAGGTCCACCAGCCAGGAGAGAATGATGTTCCTCAAGGGCCCAAAGCAGCATTTACATCTTCTTAAGTATGAGCTTTAAGAGTAATGTGAAATAGCTATATGTGGGTGCAGATTCAAGCATTCCCACAACAGTGGGAACTTGTGCACGAATCCCTTCTCATTTTAGCCTCATCATAACCCACAGGGCAGGTGATATGATCCTAATACAAGTGAGACATGCTCCTGGGTCTTCAGGTTGTACAGCTTGCTGTCTGAGTGACCCTGAGAGTCGGTGATTCTCCTACCCCACAGCTGCCTGCATGTACCCGACCATGCTGATGACCAAACATGGCATTGACCAGTTCATCTAAACAGATGTGTGAGCCAGCTGAATACAAAGACAGTCTGATCTTGTTTCTTGGTCAAGAGACATAACATTCATTGAGTGTCTACAGCGTTCTACTGGATGCTTTGTATGCAATGTCTTATTGTGTTAAGAATTTCATTATTCCTATTCAGTAAATGAAGAAAAGAGAGGCTCAGAGACCAAGAACTCAGTCACTTGGCTGTAAGTGGGTAAGTTCAATGCAAGTTGGGGGGCTCCTCTGCAGACACAGTGATGTGACTCTGAGTCCCAGCTCTCTTACTTCATCACTGCACTACCCTGGACAAGTCACTTAGCGTGTCCAGGCCACAGATTCCTTGTATTTAAATGAGGATAAAGATGCGAGCATATCCTTCACAGAGTTGAATGAGGATCAAGTAAGAAAGCACACAGAGTACCCACGAATGCCAGAGGCCTGGTAAGTGCCCCGCAAACAGTACATGATTACTGATCTACTGGACTTCTCTGGCATAAGGGAAAACTTTAGCTTTTGAAAAATTTTGATGATGAATCCATGTTTTGTTCCATTGCAATCTTGAGGGAACCCTACCATGTAAACGCAGAGCTGTTAGAACTGAAGTAGGACTGAGCCCTGGGCACTGTCTCCCCATTTCCCCAGTAGGAAAGTGGACCCCCGCTGTGGACTCCCTCCCCCTCCAACCCGTCTCGCCCCATCACTGACAGCTCCAGAGAAAGGTCCCTGGTTCCGACCACTCCAACGCAGTGTTCCCCATCCCGCACACCACCCTACCCAGCCCAGCCGTGGCCACAGTGGACGTACATAGGCAGGTCTTGGGTGAGAATTGAGCAGAAGGCTTGCTACTGCCCCCAAACTCTACCACCATCCCTGCAGATCTTAAATTGTTAGGACAGAATCATCACCCCCTGCCAGCTGAGCTCCTCTCCCAGTGACAATCACATTGCATTGACCAAGGGACAAAGTCCCAACCCTGCACTAAAAGGCACTATAAAACACATCAAGTCCCTACTAAGAACATCCAGGAACTTTATCTTTCTGAAGCAAAACATTCATGCACGGCAAACAGTACACCTAAATCACAAGTGACTCCAAAGTGACAGTAAAGTCATTCCCTCCCTTTTCTTGCAGTATTCCTACTCGGTAAGCAGAGTAAAACTGTGACAGAATTTTGACTCTGCCATTTGGCTTTGTTGATCAGGTGATCCAGGTTGGGGCTGAAGTTTATTGTAGTGTTATCTACCAGCAAACATTCTGCCAAGTAAATTAACCCAAGCAAAATCCCCTGTTGGCAAACCCGGAGACAAAGAAGGCCCTGTCCAATTGCTATGCCCACCTCCCTGAAGAGCTGTCCACAGAAAGCCAGCTTCGGTGAGCTGCCTGCAGTTATTCCTTGGCCCTCTCCAGTTTCATTTATAATCATTTTTTTTTTTTAAAGTTTGCCCAGTAAGCCAGTAGTGGGGATAAGCACTCTGGGCTAGGGCAATCATGCAGCTTCACTCACAGGCTGGGGCTGTGGCAAACCTGGGAACAGGACTGGACAGGCAGCAGCTGACCGGACAGCGCCTGCTCCTCTATAATGCAGCTGTAGGAAGGCCACATTCTGGGCAGATGGGAGGGGCACTGGCGGCACACCAGCAATTACAGTGGAAGATGTGACTGCACTATGAGTGCCGTGGGGCCTGACAGCACGCAGGTGTAACAAGGCGAGGGTTGTCAGCACAGGCGTCCACCAGAAGGTGGACTGCAGCTGAGACTTGAAAGGTGAGCAGCTCTGAGCCAGGTGATGGGATGGGGGAGGTGCTGGAGAAACTGATTTGCCCCCAGACACTGAATAGAGGGGAGTGAGGCCAGGACCTGGTGCTGAAGAACTGGGAATAAAAGACCCAGTTTGCACTCCTGGAGGATTCCTGCTGCTGTGCCGCAGACTGGGCATGGGAGAGGGCAGGTGTGGTCACTGTCCTCCTCCTCTCAGGCCTTTCTACATTTCACAATCATCTGCCAGGACACCAGAGCCACAAGGGATCTAGGGCCTGGAAACTTAAGTCAGGTAGTTTGATTTTTTCCTAATATACAGACACCTGTTTTTACACAACTGGTGCTCTGGGTAACAGAATGTTCTAATTACTCCAGATCACCGTATTTCTGCATATAAATTACAAATCAAAGGATAATACAAATTACACCAATTAAAACTAAACCAAACTTTAATACATCAGTTATCACCGCTCTGTACAACAGAAAAGGTGTTAAAAAGATCTAAATGGCTGCAGATTTATGAGCATAATCTGAAAAGGCTTGTTAAAATTTTATAGGTCCCTAATGGCTGTGGGATGTAAGACCTCCTCCCATCTCCTACTCCCCTGCCTCAGCCTCATCACTCAGGACCCAGATGGCTTTGCTGCCCTTTCCCTTCATCCTGCACCTGCTGCCACGTGGTTTTCAGACTGTGTCTAATCGACAGTCTCCTACCTGAAAAATTTCAGGGTCTCCAATATCCACAGAAATGAAGTGAAACTTCACATTCCACAGTCAGTCGTCACCATCTACCCCCAGCTGGCTCTTCCCCTGGGAGCCACAGACACTCTGGGATTTCCCATTCCCAGAACCCTGCTTGGGACGCTGCCTGGGCCTGGCACTGAGGTACGTCCCGGGAGCTAGCTCTGCCTCACACCTGTCCTAAACCTCCTCAATAGCAGTTCTGCTTCGTCTTTAAATGTGACCTCCAAACATCCCATTTGTGTTGCTTTTTCTATCTTCTGATGTGGTCAGTTATGCATGTAAAGAAGCCATTCTCCCTCTGTGGATCCAAAACTGCCCAGACAGGGGCCGTGTACCCCTACAGGGTCATTGTGGCTCTACACTAAGTGACTGTGGAACTGTCACGCGGCACTCGCCCTCTCTGATACCACGTGGCATATGGGCGACTCTGACAACAGGCCTTCCCAGCATGCACTTTCCTTCTTACCTCACACGGGGGACTGTGACAAGAGGCCTTCCCAGCATGCACTTTCCTTCTTACCTCACATGGGCGACTCTGACAAGAGGCCTTCCCAGCATGCACTTTCCTTACTTACTTCACATGGGTGACTCTGACAACAGGCCTTCCCAGCATGCACTTTCCTTGTTACCTCACACGGGAGACTCTGACAACAGGCCTTCCCAGCATGCATTTTCCTGACTCACTTCACTTTGCTCTAGGAGTCAGAGGTGATTCTGTCCAGGTGAACCCGTCCCTCCAAAGTCTTGCTCCCCCTCATTTGTTCTCTTTTGGGACTTTTAACACTTTTTTCTCTAAAAACTTCAATTTCTGCTATCATTATTCTCCTACTCCTTGAAACTTCCACCATCTCCCTTCCCTTTTTACTGGAGCCACATGTCTTGGAAGAACTTTCTCCTGGCCCCCACTCCCCACTTCTGCCCCATATCTGCCCACTTCCCCCAAAGGTCTAGGCCTGTTAAGTCCTCTGAAGATATAAATACCAGCAACTGGAAAGATGGCACTAAGTCACAAGGTGAGGATTAGCAAGCTGTCAATAGAAAGAAGGGCATAAACAGGGCAGGCCCCTTCAACAATCCTTGGAATCAGAACTTGTCAAAATCCACAACCTTCAAAGCTGGGCACAGTGGCTCATGCCTGTAATCCCAGCACTTGGGAGGCTGAGATGGGTGGATTGTGTGAGCTCACAGGTTCAAGACCAGCCTGAGGCAAAGTAAGACCTGTGTCTCTAAAAATGGCCAGGCATTGTGGTGGGTGCCTGTATTCCGAGCTACTTGGGAGGCTGAGGTAAGAGGATCACTTAAACCCAAGAGTTTGAGGTTGCTGTGAGCTAAAATGCCACTGCACTCTACCCAGGGTGACCAAGTGAGACTCTATCTCAAACAAATAAATCCACAACATCCTAGTTGGAAGGGATCTCAGCTGCACCACACCCTTCTGCCTCTTAACCCACACTTCCTAGCCACTCAGCTCTAAAACATCCCCCATAACCACTGTCCCGCCAAATGCAGCCCCCTCAGTCCTTCCATGGATGGAACGCCTCTCTCTTTTCTCTACTATAAACCTAATGCTCCTCAGGAAATTCTGCTCTGACTCTCGTACTCTCATGCTCACCAGAAAACCCTCTCCTTCTACATGAAGGAGATTCTGATTCACCCCTCTTCCCTCCAGAGGTGCTTCTCACTGTCTACCTGACACCCTCTTGCTGGGCCTTAGCTCCTCCCCTGCAGCCACATTAAATGGGTGTCGCTATGATACAACCCTGGCCACCATACAGTCTCCCTGGGGGAAATCATCCAATCCCAGGGCTCAGACATGCTCTAATCCACAGGCCTCCAGACCATAAAACAAAGTATTCCTAGACTTCTCATCTGCATGGAAAGGGGCAGAAGACCTACATTTCCCCAGCTGCCCCTCTGACACGCCTTGTGTGTCTCCTCATTTGGCTGATTTAATCTGGTCCCTTGATAATACATGTTATAATGATTAGCATTTTCTAAGTTCTGTGAATCATTCTAGCAAACTATTAGAGGAGATTGGAAAGTATGCAGGTGGCCTGGGAATCCCCCACATGGCCGACTTCTGAAGTAAGGGCAGTCTTATTAGAAACTGCCCTCTAACTTGTGGGGCCTGCACCAGCTCAAAGGGATTGGTGTCGGGATTTAACTACAGTACATCTAGTTAGGTTTCTACCAGAATGGAGTACCTAGGTGTGCTGACAGTTGGACTGGGAACCATATATACTGTCATTAAGAGAGCATGAGGCCCAGCTTGCCACTTCCTAGCAGCAATAATAAGGTATATGCCAACACTGAAAAGTCCTAATAAATGTCTCAGCCTTAACAAATCTACAGCTTCTGGCAAGGCCGAAGATTACGTAAAGCTCATTTCTTTCAAGAAATTGTTCTTATTTACACCTTCCTAGAAGTGGCCAAAGTGAATATGTCACTTGAAAGTAGTTCCTTCCCTTCCAAACGAGCTTAAAACCTTTGTGTAGACAGCCTCACTTTGACCCAATCATCAGCCTGAGGTGTAGGAATTCAAGCAAGAGGCACAGACGAGCAGGAACATTCCAGGGTCTCACTGGCTTGGCAGAGCAGCTTGCTCTGGTCAGCTACGAAGCCAGTCTCATGCTGCTGTGAGGCTGCCTCCAGTGTTTTCTTCCCATCTTGTGGGTGCATATATTAATTTTTAAAGTAGTAATCATTAGAAATTTGTTTTTCTGTTTTCCAGTGGAATGACAATTATCTTTACTCTTGCCATTAACATTGTGCACAAGATAATTTCAGAGTATTGATTCATGTTGTCTGAGAGCAAAATTTCAGCGTTAAGCAAGTCTAATATGGTAATAAAAAAAAAAAGCCCAAGAGCTACCTGAATGATATCAAACATCACAGTTTCAATATATGGCACTCAAATGAACTTCCAGGGATGGGCTATGAGATGACTTCACATAAATACAACATGACAGGCCCTGAGGTGCTTCAACTGAATGTTCTCAGACCTGCAAAGCAAGAAATTTAGCTCTTTTAGTTTCATTTGCAAGATTTTGAGGAAGAAGGGAGCAAGAAGACTGACGAGAGAGAGCCATTGGTTGCCACATCATCTCAGAACGAAGGAAAAGTTTTAGATAAAAGAAAAACATAGTTCAGGGTAATTCCAAGGGAAAAGTGTCAGAACCTACTGGAGATCCCTCAGGAGGAAGTTGAGGTGCAGAAAAAGTAGGAGCAAGATATTGGCAGAGATCAAACCCTGAGAAACCTGGAGTCCTATGGAAAGGGTGGGTGGAGGAACATCCAGCCTGCCTTAGTACTTAGTCCAGGGGGGACTCTGGACCAACATGCTTCTCCCTGGCACAGTCAGGTACTGAACTTGGGGGTCACAGGACAGGCCTGCAGGCTGGATCTAGTATCCCCAGGACTCAACTGTGTTGCCTGGGGCCTGGAAGGGAAATTTGTGAACTAATCTTGGGAGGTAAAGAGGAAGCCCATGTGGGCAGAACTGAGAGGACAGTGTAGTATAGATCTGGACCGCAGTGCATTAAGGAGCAACCCTACCCTGCAGGAAAGCCACACTTTTCCTCAAGGGCAGGAACCTGGACAAGGGGCAGGACCCCTTATTGCTGGTGAGCTCAGCTAGTCTGGGCTGCAATTTGTGGACGGATGCCAGGAGAGCCAGAAGGAGACCTTGGGTAGAAGAGGAGGAAGAAGAATGAAACTTATTTCTAACATCCCAACTGGGTGTCCCTGTTGGCCCCTTCCCAATGAGCAGATGTTCTGATTCAGTGGTACCACTTCACCCCCTCCATGGTGGTCTTCCTTAGCGGCCTGAGAGCTGACCATGGACTCCTCCTAAGATAGCCCTTGGGCCAACCTTCATGAAGACTGAAAGAAGGCTCACTCAACTCAGGCCCATCCAGCCTCCTCAATCCACCTCTGCAATGGTGGAAAATAAGAAGCCCCAGAGCCCCGTTCACCACTTGGGACATATAAGTGTTTCTCCTGAGGGGCTAGAAGTAGCTGTTCACAGGTCCCAAGAGACAACACTGCAGATGGCTCTTTCCTGCAAGTGCCATCTGCTGGCAGGAAGGACAACTTGTTCAGCTGATAGCAGCATTTAATGATTGAATGATATAGGGCATGGCTGATTCTTACAAGCACCACCTATTTTCTCAGACATTATATAGGATATCACAATATAAGTCAAACTGTTAAGAAGACTAAGAGGTGGGGGAAAGAGAAAGTATCCACAGATCTCCATCTGCATTGTTGACAAGAGACATGAAATCTGTCCAGGCACATAGTACATCACAGATACAGTTTATCAATAATTAGCAATTGAGAAAACCATCATACTAAGGATATCTACAACCCAAGTATCCATCCAGAATCTAGATCCCTATCAAAGTACCCACAAGCACAGCCAAAGCGCCTCACCGAACATATGCTACAGACACACCCTTAACAGTCAAGAGGGCAGGAAAGCCCTATCTAAACAAAAAGAAAATCCAAATATAAGAAGTGACAGCTACTCCAGATGAGAAGGAATCAATGCAATAACTCTGGAGGTATGAAAAATCAGAGTGAAATGACACCCTCAAAGGAGAACACCATTTCTCTAGGAATGGATCCCATCCAAAATTAAAATATTGAAATGACAGATGAATTCTAAACATAGACTGTAAGGAAGCTCGATGAAATCCAAGAGAAAGTAGAAAAATAACTTAAAACAGAAACATAATTCAAGAAATAAATTAAAATTGTACTAAATAGATACATTGGGGCGGAGCCAAGATGGCGAACTGCAGCCAGCTTTTTACAGAAGCTCCCGTCCAGAAGGAGGCTGAAAGGACAGAACCTTAGCAAAGTAGCTGATGGTTTGGAGCAGAGACAAGAGAGAAGATTGAAGAGTGCACTTCAACCTTCCTGAGGCGAGCCGCAACCCTGAAACTACAACCAAAAGGTACAAAATCCACCACCAAGCAGACGGG